>NC_072769.1:13451517-13725039 GCF_022539595.1 Amphiprion ocellaris | reverse complement strand
GTGCTCGGACCCTAACAAAACTAAGAGAACAATAAACACTGGGGAGGTTGGTGAAGCCAATAACTGCAGATCAGAAACACGCACATCTGCAGCCAGAGAAACTTGCAGAAAAAAAACAAAACACAAACTACAAGGGAGGGAAGTGATGTGGAAACGACGTCCCAAATCAAGGGCCAGAATCTAAGACTTGACTGTGTTCAAATGTCCAAAAAGCTTCTTTAAAGATCTCCAAAAAAAATCACCAGGATTTATTGTCGACAAAATGCCAAGAAGCATTTCTTAGTAGTGATAAACACCACAAGAAATACTGAAATAACTAAACTGTGCATCCATTTTTATGCTGTCAGAGTTGGCCACTTTTTCCACGCCTACAGGGTGTATTATTGGATAGACAGCTCTGACACTGTTACACTTTTCTAAATCTCTTAGTCAGATCTTGACATCAGGTTATCATATTTCTCCATTAGGTCATACTTTAAACAGAACATGCTCAGACTCGCCCTAGCCTCACGACACGCTCACCCCTACTATTTCTTTTGTGACAATCTTCATGCATGTTACACAATTCTGTATTATGTTTCTTATACATTTTTTCAAAAGTTATATTGCCTTTATTGCCTAAGTTTACACCATTATGTTTTGAGTAATCCACATTTCATTTTTCTAAAAAGCATGCGATTTCTCTTCACACCAAAAATACATATTTTTCTTTATGATCTTCCACCAACATTTCCAGACATCCTCATTGCTTCAAGACCTTTTTTTTCTCCTCACTTCTACACACACTATTTCAAGGCCTTTTTCCCCTTCCTCCACAAACACACATACACACAATATCATCAAAACATGAGGTGTTTTGACACTACTCATCAGTTTAATAGCATTTGCCATGATTGTCATCTTTTACTTTTAGCACATCGTACCCAAAAATATTATACTACAGAAGACACAAAGATATGCAGGGGTGACAGTTAAATGTATAGGGAGTGAAAGAGAAGACAGCAGGGGAGAGGTGCTCAGAGCATCATGGGAAGTTGCCCAGCAGTTTATGTCAATAGCAGCATAGGCAAGGAAAGGTTCAGGGTCATCTCACCCTGCACTGAAATATAATCGTTACCGCTACAGACCTTCAAACTTCATGTGGCCTTCAGATTAGCTCAAGAACAGTGCTTCAGCAGAGAGCTTCATGGAATGGGTTTCCATGGCCGAGCAGCTGCATTCAAGCCATACATCACCAAGTGCAATGCAAAGCGTGGGATGCAGTGGTGTAAAGCACGCCTCCACTGGACTCTAGAGCAGTGGAGATGCGTTCTCTGGAGTGACGAATCGTGCTTCTCCATCTGGCAATCTGATGGATGAGTCTGGGTTTGGTGGTTGCCAGGAGAACGATACTTGTCGGACTGCATTGTGCCAAGTGTAAAGTTTGGTGGAGGGGGGATTATGGTGTGGGGTTGTTTTTCAGGAGCTGGGCTTGGCCCCTTAGTTCCAGTGAAAGGAACTCTGAATGCTTCAGCATACCAAGACATTTTGGACAATTCCATGCTCCCAACTTTGTGGGAACAGTTTGGAGCTGGTCCCTTCCTCTTCCAACATGATTGTGCACCAGTGCACAAAGCAAGGTCCATAAAGACATGGATGACAGAGTCTGGTGTGGATGAACTTGACTGGCCTGCACAGAGTCCTGACCTCAACCCAATAGAACACCTTTGTGATGAATTAGAGCGGAGACTGAGAGCCAGACCTTCTCATCAAACATCATTGTGTGACCTCACAAATGCACTTCTGGAAGAATGATCAAAAATTCCCATAAACACACTCCTAAACCTTGTGGACAGCCTTCCCAGAAGAGATAAAGCTGTTATAGCTGCAAAGGGTGGACTGACGTCATATTGAACCCTATGGATTAGGAATGGGATGCCACTTACGTTCATATGCGAGTCAAGGCAGGTGAGCGAATACTTTTGGCAATATAGTGTATATAATAAGGTCATTAAGATAAGATGGAGCTCGGTCATTTATTTAGGATTTTATTCCTGAGGAGAAGGATTTTAAATTTTATTCCTTATTTTACAGGGAGCCAAAAAAGAAAAGCTAATATGGGAACTGGAGTTACAATAGTCCAGCATAGATTTTCATGGTTATTCAGCATCACTCTGAGATTGAATGTTGCTGATTTTGAGTCCTTGAGACTTATTTTGTGAGTTAAAGAACTTATCCTGCTGAAAAATAACTCCAAGGTTTCTCACAGCAGTGGTAGAGGATTCAGTGCCATCCAGAGTAAATTCATAGCTGGCTATTGGGTTTCGTTGCTGATTTCTGTGCTTTTCTGCACTCTCTATCTAAGGTCCTGCTAACACCATTTTATATTTATTTAGCATGACATACAAGCAGCAGCCTCAACAGCTGAACAATGAAGCAGATGTGGAAGTGCTAAAACCTGCCTTCCTTAGATGGCCACTTGAGGCTGTCTCCAAAAGTGAATCAATCCTCATATACCCACATGTTAAAAAGCTCAATTTTACAGCACAAATAAGCATCTCTACAGCCTGGTAAAAAAAAAAAAGACAGATTTGGTCTCGACAGCTAATTTCCTCATTCATCACATCTGTATGGGGTGAATTTTTGTATAACTTTCCCAATGTATTCAGGGTTAAAGTTGCACATAATTAAAGGATTCACAGCTTTGAGTGATACATGGGTGCCTTCATCTGTGGAGCATGAATTAGGTTTGAATGTATGCTATAGAAAAAGTTTTTAATTTGTGCTCTTGAAGTATCAAAGAAAATAGCTTCAGGATTATTGAGGGGGCTGTAATGATCAGTTGGTACTTTCATCACCCTGACCCTGTAGTCAATAGACAATAACCACCATAATGGTTGAATAAATATAAACACTTTGGCTGTAGTTTCATTCTCTTCATGTTGATGACTCGCATTTCTGTCCTGCAAATCCAGAAAAGAAAATGCTTTTGGGTCTGGTGTAGAAAATATTCCATCAAAGAGTATTTCTGCTCTGCAAAAATGAAACTTCAGTTTCTCTGAACCAACAATTTTCATTTGAGTGGTTAAATTCCTGTAGCTTGTCATACATTAGCTACTGCTAACAGCTTATAAACATCACTTTCTTTAATGTAAGGTCAATATATTGCAGAACAACAACAGAAGCTTAAATCCTCAACTGCATTTTCATATTCGTCTCCAAACTGATGTGCTGCGTGTTTTTCTGAGAACTTTGAATGAAAAAAAATGGTAAAAGTCTTCTGTGGGGCCAAATTCTTCTGGCATAAGAAATAAATACATTGACCGAGAGGAGGTGGTGAATGTGGTGGAGAGTTGCAGAGGTTCGTGACTTACAAAATTAACTCGCAGGTCTCCGGAGAACACAAATCCTGCCGAGGAGAAACACATTCGGCTGCCAGCCGATGTGAGGCAGCAAAGTGAGATTATTCCTCTCCGACAGGAGAAGAGGAGATAAAGATGTACCTCCTTCAACTTGGGTTTGACCTCACTCTGAAAGCGACAGCACAGAGGGTGCAGACAGAGTCGGATTTGCAGCCTACAGAAGCTGAAAAAGATATAAAACTCTTGGGCCAAAAGTCAAATATATAAAATCTAATCAGCCTTTTAGAAAAGAATAACACGAAACCTCTCCGCAGCCGTATCATCAGAGTTTAAACTCTTCTTTTTACTACCCCGTTTCATCAATATGGATATAAATCAGACACGAGTTTGAAGTACAGCAATTTTAATATTTCATAATCTAAGATATCTGAATAAACAGAGGAAAGTGCGGATCATTGATAATGCAATAATCCTGCAAAAATCATCTTCATCACTTTAATGAATATAACTCTGTTTGTAGAAAAAAAGCGCCTTGCAAATGTTGTAGCAAAATTTAATTTGTACTCGCATGAATTGCATTTGTAACGTGATGATCACAAGTAAGTCTGGACATGATTGTTCAATCAGAGCAGATAACAGATGTGACTGTGAATATGTTTTCTGCTATTTTGTTATGGTATGTAATTATGTTGTGACCAGCGTCAAGCACCAAGGTCTAACAACAACAGCTGAGGAGTCTCGTTTGTCTTCATGAGGAAGGCAAAGCTGTGCAGTGTGAAGGACAGATAGTATTACATGTGATATACAGTATCTCATAAAAGTGAGTACACCCCTCACATTTCTGCAACTATTTAATTATATCTTTTCATGGGACAACACTGAAGAAATGACACTGATATAAAGTAGTCAGTGTACAGTTTGTTTAACAGTGTACATTTACTGTCCCCTCAAAATAACTCAACACACAATGTCTAAACCGCTGGCAACAAAAGTGAGTACACCCCTAAGTGAAAATGTCCAAATTGGGCCCAAAGTGTCAATATTTTGTGTGGCCACCACTATTTTCCAGCATTGCCTTCCCCCTCTTGGGCTTGGAGTTCACCAGAGCTCCACAGGATGCCACCATAGAGTCTGTGGTTGCAAAAGGAATCCTCTTCTACTCCTCCATGACAACATCACAGAGCTGGTGGATGTTAGAGACCTTACACACCTCCACCTTCCGTCTGAGGATGCTCCACAGATGCTCAGTAAGGTTTAGGTCTGCAGACATGCTTGGCCAGTCCATCACCTTTACCTTCAGCTTCTTTAGCAAGGCAGTGGTCGTCTTGGAGGTGTGTTAGGGGTCGGTATCATGTTGGAATACCGCCCTGCTGCCCAGTTTCCAAAGGGAGGAGATCATGCGCTGCTTCAGTATATCGCAGTACATGCTGGTGTTCATGGTTCCCTCAGTGAACTGTAGCCTCCCTCCCAGTGCCGGCAGCACTCATACAGCCCCAGACCATGATACTCCCACCACCATGCTCGACTGTAGGCAAGTCACATTTGTCTTTGTACTCCTCACCTGGTTGTCGCCACACACGCTTGACACCATCTGAACCAAATAAGTTTTTCTTGGTCTCATCAGATTACAGGATATGGTTCCAGTAATCCATGTCCTTCGTCTGCTTGACTTTAGCAAACTGTTTTCGGGCTTCCTTGTGCATCATCTTTAGAAGAGGCTTTCTTCTGTTACGACAGCCATGCAGACCAATTTGATGCAGTGTGCAGCGTATGGTCTGAGCACTGACAGGCTGAACCCACACCTGCTCCCCATTCACACCTGAGACCTTGTAACACTAACGAGTTGCATGAAACCGGGGAGAGAAAATGGCTAATTGGGCCCAATTTGGACATTTTCACTTAGGGGTGTATTCACTTTTGTTGTCAGCAGTTTAGACATTAATGGCTGTGTGTTGAATTATTGTGAGGGGACAGTAAATTTACACTGTTATATAAACTGTACACTGATTACTTTACATTGTATCAAAGTGTTATTTCTTCAGTGTTGTCCCATGAAAAGATATAATTAAATATTTGCAGAAATGTGAGGGGTGTACTCACTTTTGGGAGATACTTTCCCATCTTTATTATTCATTGTTGCTCCTTTTATCCTTTAATAAATTACAAAAACAAATACTGTTGCACATTGACTATTTTTGCTATGGCTCATCCAGATTTCCACGACAGCAGATACATTATAAAGAACACATTTTCTAAATTTACAACAATAACAATAAAAAGAAATGATATACGCATATAAGTGAACTGTAGTTACCACTCAGATCATTTGGCAGCATGGAAGGAATTCACATTCTGCTGTCAGGAATTAATAAATGGTCTGATTATAGGATTTAATACTCAATATATTTAATGCGACTGCCTACAGCTTTTTCCTTAAAACCACAGTTAAGACCTTCCTTTGGAGAAAGCTAAAGAAAATGTTGCAGAGCATTTAATAAATTAAATCTGACATTTTCGACTCTTGCTTTGACATCCAGTCAGAGTGTTGTAATGTAGGTGGAGGGATGTCTTAGGAGGAATAAGGGTGTTAGTATGCATTGGTGTGCAGCTCTAAAGTCCTTGCTGTTGCCCTGCATTCAGCCCCGGAGAGTGTTGTGGAGGAATATTTGCTGAGTTCTGAGGCATTACTGCACCAAAGCGTTCATTTTGCCAAGTAAAGTTTGCTGTTTGAAAGGTCACACAGATTTTATCTGACTTCTCTCATGAGGACAGGTTCCTGCTGTGATTGTTAGGGTTAACTTAAAATGAAGCTTCAGCTAAACTTGTACCTCTCATGTTTATTACCATTGGGGATTCCTGCATTTTTTTCCTGCTTCCATCTAATCCTTAACTTCTGCTTCCCCAATTCTAACATAACTATATCAGACTAATGATGCTTCTTTAATGCTGTTCTTTATCTCTTTCACATCTTCAACCGTGTCACCTCTCCATCACCACCCTCAGGAGGATCTGAGAGATTCAACGTAAGAGTTTCATCTTCAATCCGCTGGTCTTATTCTACCAAGACCAGCATCTACACCTCAGGGTGATTCTACATCTTTTTTTTGTATCTTCTTGGCCTTTGCTTTAAGACGAAGCATCACTTCAGTGTAGTTTAATGTCCAAAGTCCTTCTCAGTTTTTAACCTCAAATAGGTGTTTCCATACACTTTTAAAAATGTAATGATTGTGTATTTGGTTGCATCCATGAAGAATGAGATAATAATGTGCTTTTTCTGACAAGGACTGAGGAGGTACAGTGGCTAAACTGAGGTTATTTCATAAAACGTCATAAACTGGCACTTGATCCATAGGGAAATACATTTAGCACAACCCCAAACAAGTATTTATGGCAGTAAAAATATATATTTGGATGAGTTCTGATTGTCAAACTTGAGGAAACATATCCATTGGTCATGTGATGATATATACACTACCGTTCAAAAGTTTGGGGTCACCCAGGCAATTTCATGTTTTCATACTTTTTATTCATGTGCTAACATAATTGCACAAGGGTTTTCTAATCATCAATTAGTCTTTCAACACCATTAGCTAACACAATGTAGCATTAGAACACAGGAGTGATGGTTGCTGGAAATGTTCCTCTGTACCCCTATGGAGATATTCCATTAAAAATCAGCAGTTTCCTGCTAGAATAGTCATTTACCACATTAACAATGTCTAGACTGTATTTCTGATTCATTTAATGTTAACTTCATTGAAAAAAAAAAATTCTTTCAAAAAAAGGACATTTCTAAGTGACCCCAAACTTTTGAACAGCAGTGTATGTCTGTGGTTACTCTGTTATGACCCGTGTGAGATTAATCTACTATTGATTATCTTGGAGCCATTTCATTAGAAGCAACTTTAAAATGTCAGGTGAACTGAGCTTAAGCAAAGCCTCAAGCATTATTTGTTTGTACAAGGAAGGTCAGTATATTCATCAGATCAGTGTGTGCGCTGTAAAAAAAAAAGCAGCATAATGGTGAGTAAAATCAAGAAAAACAAGTGAGAAGCGGCAGCAAGAATTGCTTCAGAGATCAAAGAGAATCTCCAGATACGACTCACAAAACATTTGAAAGAGGATTAACGTGTACGTGGAGAGATATGCTGCAGAAAACATCCACCGGAAACTTGAAGAACAAACGGTTAGGATTAAATTTTCATAAGACCCTGCACACAAAGACAGCAGCGTTAGGACCAAATTTAACCTACATGGATCTGATAGTAGAAGGTTTTTATGCAGAAAAACTCCAACCAGACTGTAAAGAGACAAAGACTGGAGGTAGATATGTTGAGATCTGCTCAAAGAATATTTGAGAAAAGAACCGGAGAAAACCAGAATCTTTAATGACCGTTGGAGGGCTCTGGTTTAATTCATATGTGGGATTTCATGAAGAAAATCAACTGAAAACTCTGCTGGAACAAACTTTTCCAACAGCTGCCACAGAAACTGCTTGATTCCAGAAAAATTTGTGGCTGTCCAAAACTTTTTATACAATTAGTAAATGTCCTTTGCCGCATTTAAGCATCTGAACAGTGCAGCGTTAAAGGTAATCAATTGGGAATATTCATTTAAATTGTCCCCCTTTATCACCACATTTCATAGCACAGCTCTTTCCGCAAACGTCCTGGAAATATATGAGGAAATAACGGATCCATCAAACATAACCCAATTCTGTTTGCTGAACGCCTCCTGAGCTCGGAGACTAGTTTACCTTTGAGCAGAGAAGGAATGGGGGTATTGAATGTCCCAAGGCTGCCTGTCAGACTTTACCTCTGATCTCTGCTCAGGAGACGACTGCAGAGAAACTGGACACAACACAAGAACAGCACAGAATCAATCTGCAGCTCCGACACGAACATCTGACAGAAAGCAACAGATGAAGCAAATTAACGACAGAACTTTATTTGATTTTACTGTGAAGCAGAAAGATGCCAGAGCTGCTTTTATTGTAGGTTTTATTACAAAGTGTAGCGATTCTCAGCTCATGTTGCAGAAAGAAAAGCCCTTGTGAAAGATCACAAAGTGTCTGCAATCAGAGAAACTAAAGTCTGCAGATCAGAGCTACATAAAGAGTTGCAGTGGTGGAAGACGTATTCAGATCCTTTCCTTTGCTTAAAAAATACATACACAGCAATGAAAAATACTCAATCAGAAGTAAAAGTCCTACTTGAGTAAAAGTCAGCAGCAAATTGTGATTAAAGTATTTAAGTAAAAGTACTGGTTTGGTCCCTTTTACTGATTATTAGGGTCAATATATAATTGAGGGACTTTTGAAGTCCATGGGATATAGCTTGTATATATTTTTATTAAAAGTTAAAAAAAAAAAAGCTAATATTTTTTAATGTTCATGTCTTTACAAATTCCATATTTTTTTTTAATGGAAACAATCATTTATTAACAAAAAAAAATGACTGGATATCACTAAAATGTCAGCTAAATAACCGTCAGAATTTAATAACAGCCACCTTCTAATTAGCTAAACAATAATAAAATGAGCTTATTCATAAAATGTTTTGATTGTTTTCTTATTGAGATAATCATGACAGATTTCTTTTTGGCAATATATCAAATTTTATATGGAAAATAACAAATTATGTCTGTGTCAAAGAAATTACTTTCAACTGAGTTACCCGTTACAGAAACATCTGTCAAGGAAGTGTGTTAATTCCAGATCACATGACCTGCTCCACATGATGTCATTTCCTCCTGAAGAAAAGACTGGAAGGACTCCAAGGCTTTCTGAGTTATTTAATATAAAGTAGTGTGTGACTTAAGTGTGAATTTATCGCATGTCAGCAGGTTTACTACAATATCTTTATGAAGAATTTTCAATTTCACTCAATTGTGTATATAACATTTAGAAGAATCTTTCTCTAAAAATGCCATGTGGTGTTTGGTTTTAGGCGGTCATGTTGATTTTAAGCCTGAAAACAGCAAAAATGTCAACTATGATACCTGTCAACTGTTACAAAAAGTCTCACAATTATATATTGACCCAATAATTGATAGATTATTAATAGTGAGGCTTCAGTGTGTCAGCAACATCTTATTGTTTTATGTGGTTTATATCCGGTTTTATGTACAGGATACATCTGAGGAATCTTTACATATTAAATGGGGGAGAAGGAAAGAAAAATAAACTACTGAAACTTGAATCTGTTTTCAGTTTTAGGACTTTTTCTCCAATCTTTAGATTTTTGGTGAGATATTGGATCAGTTGACTATTCCTTAAATGAGACCATGTGAGAAGTTTAGAGGGAAAAAAAAATCACCATTTAAAAAGAGACCCCAACTACACACTGATTTTTTTAAAAAAAAGCCAAAAATGATGGAAACCACTGGCTTTATCTTTAACAACATGCTGTATTTTAAAAGCTTGCTCTGTTATCTATCGTTTAAAATCTACACTTTTAAAGTAACGTCTATTTACTACTGCAGACCTACAAAATATCCTCAGCCTTCGGCGCTTTCATGAGAAGTCAAAGGTTCATTAATGAACACAGCTGAGTGCCTGACAGACCTGACGTCATGTTAAAACTTCTCCACAATCTCACTTTCTTATCTCTTTTCATTATCGTAACTCAAACTGCCCAGTGTCTAAAGCTCTGTGCAGTTTGCATTAACACCAACAAATCTTTTCATGAATAAAGCTGAACCTTTAAAAAACAAGTATCTGTAACCTGCTTTGGCTGCATCTGTTTTTAAAGGGACCAAACTTGGGCTCGTTTATATGCATCTGCCTCTTCTATTTGGACGGTTAATCCAGTATTTTCCACCTCTAGCTGCCAAACGATGCAAATTATTAACATTTTGTTCACCTTTGTTCCACAAGCAAAGTTAAAAATTGTCCCATGAAAATACTCCGTCCCCCAAAACTTATAGTTCACTGAGGTCAGATTCTCCTGCTGTAGAGGGATTACGCAACCAATTACAAGTAATTTATTCAAGTACTGTGCTCAAGTGCATTTTGAGGTTAATTTCCATTTTCGGCTCCTTTCACTTAGTCTCCACTAGATACTAAAAATGCATTCATGTTGTGTAATCACTGGGAAAATAGAAAGTACAACAGAAAATCTTGCATTTTTCATTTTTAAATATTACGACAGAATTAATTTTCTTGATGCTTTTCTTTTAAAACAAAACCTAAATATGCAGTCATTTTATATATTTACAGCCACATTCTATGAAAAAAAGAACTCTTCATTAAACTGTATTTTTATTTACTCAGATGATCCTTTTATGCCTCTGTGCTGTTTCAAGTATTTATCCCCTTCAGTTGATTTGCATTTTGAAGATAAAACTGCTTTTATGACACAATTTATTCATTTTTTTTATCATGTTGTTTCAATATATTGAAGAAAAAACTAAAAAACAGCGACTGACTGTAATCATTGACTGTTTCATGTAAAATTATGCCAAACTATTGCACAAAATTTGCATATTTAGTTTTTTCAGCGAGAAATGCTCTATTTTTCCACCAATTCACTTTGAGTGCAGGATATTTTACAAATATCTGCATCTCATTGTGCAATTTTCGACATTTAGTGAGTCAAAAATTTATTCTTTTAGCGTTCTTATCCCCATTATAACATAATTCCTGAAACTTTTTTTTTATCAAAAGCAGGCTGAAATAATAAAACTACACTTTTTTTAGATTTCTAGGAGTCAATAAATGATCAATAATTATTTATTTTACAATCCAAGCATCAAATCAGCTGCACTTTGATCAGTTAACATGAACACAGTTCTTTAGATAGGTGATACTGATCATAATCAGAATAATATTAGTATTCATTTAGACATTCTGCATATTTCTACTTTAACTTGAGTAAAATTATTCATGTTGAACTTATACTTCTAATGACGCATTTGCACACTGTTGTATTTTTACCAAATTAAAGCATTTGGATACCTCTTCCACCACCGTAGTATTTACCAAGAATAATTCTGGAGGCTGTGATCATACAAGACATGAAAGCTCAAAAGAACAGTTTAAGGCATTGCGTATGTGAGATCTGTTTCCTAATAAAATTAATCAGAGAGTCAAAAGAATTGATGGACTGAATTCAGATTGTCTGACATATTTTCAACCACAATACAGGAAATCAGCACAACTGCAGGATGATGAGTTCCAAATTTACTCACAAATGCAGTCAAATTTTATCTTAAAACAAGGTCAGAACTCCCCAACATCATGTCTCTGACAGACTGATGGGAGACACTCTCAGCCGAGACGAAGCTTGTGGGACACAGGTTTGTGCAAAAGTAGGACACAAGTTAATGTTTTGTTGAGCTAACTTCAAAGATTCAACTTGCTAAAAGTAAAATCTGCGGTCACTTTGACTGAACTTTAAATCAGACAAACAGAAGAGAAATAAATATTCAGGAAACCAGGCTCACTGCAGCCGAATTAACACATTTGGGTTGATAAATGTCATCTTAGTCATCATTTAAAACTGAGAGAAATACTCTCTACTGAGAGTATTACAGTGTGTACCGCAGTACTGTATAAAAAAGCATTTTATTAAAGTTGTGATTTAACAGCATGTGATAAACATTCTGTAAATGAGAGATCCTACGTCTTCAGATCTGTCCTCAGCTCTCACTGTGGAACAAACCTTTTCTTCCCTCACTAAATTTTGACATTAAATATGTGGACACAAACTTCAGAGAAACTGTGCAACTGTTAAAATATTAATGGACTTCAGCCTCCACATTGAATTTCAATCATTCCTCAAAGGCAGAAGGCACGAGGTGATAGACCCAGACATTGCTGGGTGCTCTATCTGTTCTTCAGGATGGATTACAGTGAAGTTTTATTGAGAACTACACAAGTATTTAAATAAGATTAGTGCTACAATAGCTTCATCTAAAAAATGCTCACACAATTCATTTCATGTGAAGCTGTGCTTTCCACTTAATGCTAAATGTTGTAAATAAGTTGTTTGATTTCCACTGATTTTGGCCTGTTCCCAGTCAGTGTTGGTGTTATTCACCTCATTCTCCAGGAGTTACTGGATGTCAGTCAAAGAGACATCAAGGCTCTCCCATCATACGAAGTTTTTTACTTAGATCAAATAATAACAAGGAATCCCACCTCACTGTTGTGTGTGTCAGCACCAATCGGTCAATTTGCAGTTTTGCATCCATGTCTGACCAGATTCATCTAATCTAGATCTAGTGATGACTTAAAAGTGTGCAAGTTTAATGGGAAATAAAAATTGTATTTGTTCATGTTGGCTAGATAAAGCTGTTTGTGAGTCTACAAATTCTAAAATATGGATGCTTCACACACTCCTTGAACCCAGCAGCATAGATGTGTACAATGAACAAGGCGACCAAGATTAGCATCAACAATTCAGTATCTGATCATATGTGGAACATGGTCACAGTATCTTCCATTGTTCCTGAAATATGGCGTTAAATAACAGCAAGAAAAATCTAAGAACAATATGATGTCAATATGAAGTTGACCTTTGACCTTTTGAGGAAAAAAACATAATTACTTAATTTTATCTTATCAGACATTTGCGTAAAAATGTGAGCATTATTAGCCTAAGTCCTTAAATTATTGTGTTTTATTTTATTTTTATTTAACCTGGTAAGTTAGTTGAGACCTGATTCTCATTTTCAATAACGACCTGGCCAAGAGGCGGCACACAAACAAGATGAACAACAAAAACAGATTACATGTACAGGCCTAGACTGCTCATGATGCCACTGTCACTCAAATCAACACCTTTAGTATCTATTTACATTCTTATAATAATTCATAATGTATGGCAACTGGTTGATGCTAAAACATCTGTCTGACTGAGATTTAAGGCCAAAGTGAGCGTAAACAGTCAAGTAGAAATATATTAACTCAATTTTTAATACAAAAGTTGTTCTTGTTGCTATGACTTGGGTAATAACTGATGTTTGTGTGTGTTTGCTATAACTTGGAAGTCTGCACAAGAGCAGAGACAACTCTGGTCTGCAGGAAATCCGACACGAATGGAGCGATGACTTCAGGTTTATTCAGGTGGACGTGATGATCGCCGGGAACAGTCACCACCGTGTGCTGAAAGAAACACAAATGATTCATTTCAACCTGCAATAACTTTATGGCCAGAAACGAGGTGAGAACATGACACTCACTAACATATGCTGGAGAAACCACTGAGTCCTGAAAGATGCACTACGAAGCGAGATTAGCGGGTTAGTGAGGTATGTTGTGCCTAAGTGTTCAGTGTCACAAAGGTGGCTCTCTTTTAACCTGCTATATCAACACTGTGACTTATGCAGTGGCGCTAACCTGGTCGGGAGCAGGGTATGTTCAAAGTTACAAATTTAAATCGGTTGTAAGAAGCGTCTCCCTTTAACCAAATCATGTCCTGATGACTCTCTAGGAGCGATGCAGATTTTCAGCTGAGGGAAAATGCTGCATCTGCAAGCCTGCTGAGGAGTACAATGCTAATTCCACTGAATGAAGCTGTGCAGTTACAGCAGCACAAATTATACGAGTTGTGTTGTCATGGGAACCTACGAGTATTCAGTTAGTGATGCAGAAATTGCATACATTTTAAGTTTGGTCATGATTTGCCGTCAAGACCATTTTACTCTGCTGGTACTGCAGGTGATAGAGCACACATTAGAAATCTGACTAGTCTATTGGTTTTTATGAGGGCCAATACTTTCATAGCACTGTATGTACAGATGGACAAAACATAGGGAGGGGACACTAAAAATAGTAGTTATCAGTGGGTGATTTGCAAGCAAGGTGCTATGATGAAAAAAGAAAAAGAGACTAAGGGGTCAAGCAGACAGCATCAAGGAATTAAAATACACTGCATGTCCACAAAAGAAAAGTTGCCACCTGGATTTAACTAAGCAAAGAGGTAAGAGCCTTCCATTGAATAATTACTGCAGTGATGAATATGCTTCAGCTGCAACAACTTATTTAACCCTAGCTGATGCAGTGAAGAGCTTCTCATTTCTTAAACAACCATGTTGGAAGACATATCTTGTGGTGTCAATCTGTTTCGCAAGGATTAAATTACTGACCTGCATCAAGCAAAGAAAACAACTAAGGAGATTTCTGAAACTACTAAAATCAGGTTAAGAACCGTCCAACTCGTTATTAAAACCTAAAGGATAGTGGTGAACCATCATCTTGGAGGAACAAATGTGATCGGAACAAACTCTTAGATGAATGTTAGAGTGTGCAACTTTCTTTTTTGGACGGGCAATGTATAAGGGGCTTTAAGGGTGTCTCCTGACATTACTTCGTTATACAGGAACCCTTCAACCTCTACATGATTAGCAACACTTTACCAAAGAACTTCTCTTTTTCATCAATAGTGTGAATGTACTGAATAAATCTGTATTCTTCTTCAAATATCACCTTTTAAGTTAATGTGTTTACAGAAAGTCTTATTTACAAATCCACCACATTGCGTAACCTCCTCATTTATTTGAGGTGATTTTAGTTATCCTAATGAATTCAAGCCCTATATTCACACTGTTCTGATCCCTACCAACAGCTGTGGAAAATATCTGGCTTTTTAGCAGCTAAACGCTCCGACTCTCTGTCCTCTGCTTGATGCCGACCAGGTAGTACACAGCAGATTTACAGAGCTTTTTTTTTTGCTGAAAACTACCTGCTGCAGGCAAAAACGACACTATGAGAGCAGCGAGAGAGAATCCGAAGAGTAAAGTTGCAGGCTGAAAAGATAATGAGATGAAACTCGCTTAAAAGCTCTGCAAAGCTGTGGGGAGCTGCAGATTCAGCTGATAATTCTCTGTAGCTTCATCACTATGAGCAGCTTCTTTCACAGTGACACATCTATCGTATGCATTAGTGTCATTATGGAAATACTGAATTATTTTGACACTGGAAGATTCTCTTTTGTTGCACAGTGATAATCCATCATATCTTTCCACCACCAGCTGACAGCTCGTTGGAGACGTTTAACAGATTTACATCCTCCGCTCTCCCTCATCAGCAGTGCTTGACCAAGTTGCAGTATGTAGGTCAGTGTTGAGGTACACAGCTATAAACATATCTGCTGCCTCTGAGACATTGTTCTCTCTACTACGCTGCTACTGTTGCATCCGTCTATCTGCCGCCGTCTGTCAGTCGGCTCGACACAATTACACACACGCTTAATGCCTAAAAATAAACACAAAGATGCAAGTGTACCTGCTTCACACAAACAGTCTACAAAAGCACACTCACATTTCGGTCCCTATAGGCCTGCACAATTGCTGATGTAAATTGCTTTTGTTCCGGTTCAGCAAATATTTTTTCAAAGCCGTTTTCTGCTCTGTTGAGACAAAGAAGAGATTGTTTGTGTATTTAGTCCAGTGCATTGCAGAATTATGCATGTAATAAGTAAACATGAGGCAGAAGCATGTCTTACAGAATAACTAGAACAGAGGCTTGTATCCTGGGCAGGAACTCCCAACACTGCTCCATAGTAATGCGTGCTACGTTTTTCTGAAAACATAAAACAAATCACAGTCTACGTGTATTTCTTGACACCATGGGGAGAAATAGTGCAGTCCAGAAGTAACCTACCAGATTAATACGAAAGTCTCGGGAGAACACGAATCCTGCAAGAGAAAAATACACCTACTGCATAAGAGCAACCATTTTTCTATTATGAGATGCAGCAACATAAAAGCAGAGGAAGATAAATATGTACCTCCTTCAACTTCAACTAGACCTCTTTCCAGAAGAATTTTTGCAGACTGTTCAGACAGAGACTGGTTTCCAGCCAACAGCCTGAAGATCGTACAAAGACAGTTAGTGGATGAGTGGCTGTTCAGGAGTCTTTTATAAATGCAGGAACAGGAGGGTGCGATACCTCTCTACTGCCTTCTCATAAGTGTAAACTCGTTCCTTCTTCTCTTCCTTCTTTTTCTCAAACTGAAGCAACTCATCTAACCCCTGCCTCATCAGCCTGGGGATTTCTTTCTGTAAGAAAACACATAAATAATGAGGAGAGCAAGTAAACATTACTGACAGGAGCTGACTGTACAGAGCAGCTCATTGTTAAATATTATGAAGGCACATTGCAGTAATATATGATGAATCGTTAACACAGACGTAAAGGACAAAGATGTGCCAGAGTCAATTACATATTGGTGGCTAAAAGCATTTCTTCAATGTGATGCCTTTCAAAATGTCAAGTAGCTACATCTTTCTTTATTTTCTCACAGTGTGGAGTTCTTTAGGTGCTGGCATGAAGCCATGAAGACTTTTAAAGTAAATCAAACTGAAATTAGCTGGAGGTCACTAGACAGGTGCTGGAACACTGGAAAGAAAACAACAATACATTTTAAATGCTTGCACTCAACTTTGTACATAAAGCTCTGGGTGCTCAATAGAGAAATTTCCTCAAAAAATGGCCTTTGATGCAAATTAAAAAGAAGCCATCACATTAACCTTTCGGAGAAAATAATTCACTGTCTGCCTCTCAAACACTCATTTCTTCCCTTTGTTTGTTTCCAAAAAAAAAAATCACCACCTTTAATCAGAGTGCAGCTAAAATGTTAATGCTGACAGCTTGTGCCGGTAATTCACTGCTAAATGTGAAATAAGGAGCTCATTCTTGTGCTAATGATGACTTCTACAAAAGCAAACTGGGGGAAAATTACAATAATGGTGGGCCCCATGTAACAATAAATTCCAAACACGTAGGAGGCTTCATGAAACTGTCTTGCAGGCTCATAGTCTGAGACCCCTGGTGTAGATAAATATGAAAATATTTTCTCCATCATTAGCATCGCTGAGAAAAGCTGCAGAGCCTCAAGTATATTCCTTCACCGTTTAACTTAACAACAAATTAGAGCCCTGTGTAAAAACTGTGAAGGGCAGGTGGGAGGCAGAGCTTGTTCTTAGTAGAATTATACTTTCTGTATGTGATTTTGTTTCAGATCAAGCTTTTAAAAAGGCTGTATGCTAATTAAATCAGTCTCTGGTCGCAAACACAGATGATACTTTTAGCAGGTTGACTCTTTCCTCTGCAAATCACACTCATATGTTTAATTCTTGTCTGAAACTCTTAATACTATCTTGAATCTCTGTCTTTAATTGCCTCTTTTTTGTGTGTGTAGCAAAGGATTCGACTGGTTTTACTGAAGGAGGGAGAGATGCTGCAGTCAAATTGCAGTTTCCATCCATCTCTGCCTCTGTTTCTGAGCTATGGGGTTAAAAAAAAACGTCCAGTGAAGTGATTTGCACATCATCAGGATGTCACGGTAAAGTTGACCTTTGACTTTTTTAGATATAAAATAGCATCACTTCATAATTTTGCCCCATAAGACAAAGTGACCTTTGATTACCAAAGTCTGATCAGGTCACGAGAACACTTGTTCCAAATTTGATGAAATCTCCTCAAGACATTCAAGAGAAACTGTGTTCATCAGAATGAAACGGACACCCCATAAAAATGAAATATAATTCAGCAGGTCCACTGAAAACCATAGAGTCACTCACCTCCTTGAATTGAATAACATTTTTTTGTAAATAAATCAGCCTTCATTCAGACCCTAAAACTTAAGTAATGGGTGAAATGCAAGCATTATTTCAATGTTTTGATATGGCAGCATGATTAATTTTATGTCTTTTTATTAAATCATTGATACATTATTATTGTTACATTAAAATTATTATTCTATTTGGATTTACAACTATTGATTTATTCTATTCTATTAAGCACCGAACCTGGGGGGACAGAGCATTCTCCATATCTGCCCCCACACTCTGGAACTCCCTGCCACAACACATCTGCACAGACCTGACCACTTTAAAATCACTCCTCAAAACCCACCTGTTCAGAACTGCCTTTAATACAGAATACAAACTTATTTTTGTGATGTATTTTATACCTTGTTTTATGATGCTCCTCTATTTTTAATGTTTGATGATTGTTATGTAAAGTGTCTGAGTGTTTTGAAAAGCGCTATACAAATAAAATGTATTATTACTATTATTATTTTTTTCCCCCAATACAGTGATACACTCTGCAGGATTCAATGTTTAGCCAGTGATTCACAGAATATGTGGATTTGGCAGCTGTGTCACTGAAAATTGTTTCCAATTTTTGTTTTTTGAGAAAGAAAAAAAAAGTACCGTTTCTGTGGGTAAAAATCCGTAGGAGTCCAGCAGTACGAGGGCATCCACCATGTCAGGATACAAAGCACTGAACTGTGCAAAACACCATATGGACGATGATTACACACAATCCAACGGTCTCAATTATGTATCAATTATGATCTAATAGGTCGTTTACCATTCCACCGATGTTACCACCTGAAATTAAAAGCACAAAAAGAAGGCGGCCACATAAATAAAACATCCCACAGATATTTTAAAGCTCTAATGCTTTCATATCACTGCACTCACCCATGCTGTGGCCTATGATGGAGAATCTGCTCCACTGCAGCGCTGTGGGAGTAATTTCACACATCATCAGCCAGGTTTCAGTATCTCATCACAGAACAGAGACCATTTTTAGTTCAAAGGAAACATCACTGTTGCGATTCAGCTGTCATTAAGACAATATGGTTAAAAAAAAACATATTCATTAAAGGGTTTTTACATAACATGTTAACTTTAAGCAGCACCTCCTGGTCTTCCTCACCGTGTGGCGTTTAATTGGCTCAGATGAGTTTATTATTTTTCTTTCCTAATTTCTAAAAACAGCATGAAAGCTCTGGACAAGATTCATAAGTGGACCTTAAGTTAAGTTTCCTGCTGAACCACCAAAAGGTCAGAGAGGGAACTCTATTTCATACATTCATACATTTTGCATTCCCTCTGATGCGCAGAGAAGGTTGAGTACTATGATATTGGATTATGCATTATGCAGTGGACCACCGCTGGTTCTGACCACAGTGTGAACGGGTGCACCTTCAGCTGTTGCCAAAGTCTGAATCACTGCAGCTAGATGGATAACTAGTGGAGCTGGTTCACCTCTATGTCACCTGCTGTCGAGTCTGATTGAAAGCAGCTTTGATTGTGACTGCAGGATGACAGAACTTTGGCTGTGCTTCAGTTGTTATAATTCTGGCTTTGGTGCATTGCGTGCTGAATACTTGAATTATTTGAGAAATTACTGTCATTATAGAAAAAAATAAGAGTCTAAAATAATTTCAGGTTTCCTTGTTGGCTGCCATTGGGACTGATTCACCTGCAGATTTTTAGCTGTTATGTTAGTGACTGTATCTGTAATCCTCCCAAGGCAGCCAAGTCTAAATGTTGAAAAAAACCCACCCTGGAGCACATTTAGGAGGAAGCTTGACAGTGTTAGAAAACATGAACAGAAAACTAATGATGGGTGACCAAAGTAATAACGGAAACAGTAATTATTCTGGGCATAATTAATGAACTGATTAACCTTTGTGCAGTACATGTTTTTGTTAGCTGAGTGTTGCATTAAAGCTCCTGTATTTCTGAACTCCCGTGGTGTGTTGGCAAAACATCTGTCTCATCTGAAGCACCAGAGGCTCAAATCCTGCTTGGCTTAATAATGCTGTCTTAGTTCATGTGAATAAGAGCAGTTATAGTACAGCTAAAGTATACGTGGCATACATAGGACCATGGTCAGACCAGCACAGAAGCTGCAGTGACTCTGTAATGTCGCAGTTTTGCCTTTTGTGCAGTAATGAACAATAAATGCAGCATGTTAAGTGTCACAACATTTCTCCCAGTGTTTCTCTCAGCTTCTTAGACTAACACAATAGCTGTCCCTATGCTCAGTAAATGGAAAATCTGCCCAAGAGCATACATTTTTTAGAACACAATTTGATATGACACAATCTGTTTATATATTCAAGATAAATAATCCACTGAAAACCGACAACCAGTGAAACTGAATTACTGTATACTATTCTATATTCCTTCTTGCCTGCTGCCTGAACAAACGCTCGTGTTTGATTTGAATTAGTGGCTAAACATGTTTTGCATCTCCTTGAACACACACACACACCGTCAATGACTCTGCGTACATCCATCAAGTATGAAGAAAACATGGACAAAATCCCAGGGGGGCGATGAGATGAGCGGCCGTGACCTGGCAGGTCCACCGCCACAAATCGACACTCTGGTTGGAAAGAAAGAGAGAAAAAAGAACTGTCTCACCAAGTGATTCAATATTTCTGTAACCAAACACCCTTGTACAATAAACTAAAAGAAAACTAACTGTAAGGCAGATTTCAGTGTCCTCACCCAAAAAAACCCCAATTAGCCAGCTACAATTATAAATTCCTGGTTTTGGGCACCAGTAGCAAAATCATTATCAAAGAACATGAGTGTAACCCAGAAAAATGTTCCAGTCATTTAGGAGGGGACGCAGATGTTCTAACAGCTGAGCTGCTGCACCTGCAACCACAAGCTGCACTGCACAGTCACACGCTTTCAAAGAGGCAAAGTCAAATTAAGCGGACGACATGCAGATGACCGAGCTGGATAGTCTTGTAAAAGCAGACAGTTGTGGAAAATGAAGCACTTGTTCAGACAATATTTGCCCCAAAACTTAACCTATTGCTCTAAAATTTCCGTACAGTGGGAGTGGAAGCAGGAGCAGCTGAACATCTTCATGTGAAAGTTAAATGACAGACTGTGTTGCTGAAAAAAACAGGAAAATGAAGAAAGAATCGTCATTAAGCTTCAGTGAGAGAGTTTCACAGCGCTTTCCCAAAACTACAATAGCTCTAAAAGAACGCTTTGGGCAAAATGTGAAGTGTAATGAAAATGTGAAGATTAACAAGTGGGATGCTATGAACAAACAGTGCTACATTTTAAAACAGATATCCAGTTCACAAAAATACAAGTCACCTTTGGGTAGAAGAGGAATGAGAGTGTTGAATGACCCACAGTTGTCAGCCCAGCCGTGCAGGCACAGCACAGGATGACCGTGATCAGGACCCCACACCTTCCCTCTGATCTCTCCCCATGGCACCGGTACAGAGAGCTCTGAAACTGGACACAACACACTATAAGTGTTTAGGAACATTTGTGCTGTCCACCTGCTGTTAGACACTGAACTGGAGGCAGAATCAGTTTCAGTTCTGAATGTAACATGCCATCGGAACAGGTTTGTAAATAGCGTTTGCCGGGAAAAAGTGTGTTTGCTTTTAGGAATTAATTTTGTGTACTGATTACACAATTAGCTAATCGCATGATTAGCTGACTAGCAGAGATTGAACATCAACAATTCTGATGATAGATTTAACTGATTTAAACAAAACTGCACCTCTTCAAACTAGAGGATTTGCTGCTTTCTCCGGGATTATAAATTGAATATTTTGAAGTTTTGCACTCAAACCAATCTCAGGACCCGAGGAACTGTGATGAATATTCCTTGCTGCCTCACTTCTCAAATAAGAAAATATGATTTTAGACCCAGGCTCTGGATGTTTCACATTAAATCCTCTCCTACCACTGGTAATTCCAAATAAGAATAAAAAGCTCACCTTTTTTTCCCACTGCTTTTAGATCTTCCTGAAGGTGTTCTAGTCGTGTTTAATCCTAGTCTCTGTTGTTTTGTATTCATCACTTTCCTGATTTCAGTAGATTTTTTTCTGTATTTTTTTGACCCTATATTTCCACATTTTTTAAATTTAAGTTGTACCCTTAGCTATGCCTTTCACGTGTCTGCCTTCACATGTGTTAATCCTTGTCATTTCCTCCATGCACTCATATAGACTATTGCTTGTATTTGGCATCTTCTGTTTCCTTCCTATTTCAGAGAAGTTCTTCCTCCCTACTTTGAGAAACATGCTCATAGTAAATCTTTGGATTTGTTGGGTTTTCCCATCTCAACCTTACAATTCAGTTTAGTCAGGTAAATTTCTATTTTATATATTCATGTTGGGCTTAAACCAAAATACTTGCTCAGAAAAAAAATGACATTTATAAATCCACTGTAGGATCTTAATCTTAATATGTAAGCTTGTTAGGCACCATTGAACTAATTCCTCCTTTGAAAAGCAATTAACGGTTATTTTCATTATTAAATATTCTGTCAATTACTTATACTATCATTTGATGGGGAAATTGTGAAAAAAAATCCATCACAAGTTCTGAGAGCCCATGATGACATTGTCAAAAAGTCCAAAACCATACAATAGTAGATCATATCTATGTGAAAAGCCAGCATGTTTAGCATTTTTGCTCCAGTACTAAATTTTCTATCAGTTAATTGAAAAACTACATTTTTATCAGTTGTTTTGCCTTTTAAAGTTACATAAATACTGTACATTGATACTTTTTTCAGCATCCAAATAAGAAATCAACTTTATCATACAATCTACATTTAAAAATGGTATTGGACAGCATTTAAAAGTTAAAATCACTCCCACTGAACAGGTTGTGTGCTTGCATGTCCTGTATTAAGTTCATTAAAGAGCTTCTTTTTTTTTTTATAAAAAGAATCTGGACAACACAACTTAATCTCTGCAGGTCATACACAAGTACATATACTAGTTACTGTTTAAAGTGGCCCCACTTTGTTTCTGTCATTTTAAGGTCACACAAACAACTACTGTTATTCTGAAAAGTTAACAAACAGACAATGTTTAAAACCCCTCAAAGGTTCGTCTAAAACATGGAATCCTCACTGTCTCTTTTAACTGAATAATGAACATTTTTAACCTGTTCTTGTTGTTAAACGACCTTCATAAAATTGTAGAAAAAACAACGCTCTGTGACCTGAATATATTCTACTCTACGGCCATTTCAATTCATGAACAACATCTTCAAGTCAACTTTCATGCAAACACGATTCATTACACTAACAAAGAAAGTATTAGCCGAATCCCCCCTCAACCTGCTGTTACCTGCTTGCTTCATTGTGCTGGATGTCAGGTGTCTGACGCCTTTCAAAGCTTGTATCATCGCAACGAACGAGTAAAACAACGCGAGAATGCAAAATAAATGTAAATGTTTCGACGTCAGACAACAAAACTGCCACTAATTCTAAGCTTATTTACTTTAACAACGTTTTTTTTCAGTCACTACTATCGTTTTCCGGGTGCGGACAACCACGTGATGTGAGCTGACGATGTTATTGGCTACACGGACACTGGACTAATCACCGCTCAGAGGAGGAGGGGCTTACCTTTCACCCAATGTGATGTGAAACGTTGACCGGCAGAGGGCTTGATGGCTCTGTGACAAGTAGAGGAAAGAGAAATGGAAAAGTTTCAAGACAGAATAAGTACAAGCGTCTGTAATGTATCTGAAAACAAAGAAAGACAGAACGTGCAAACAAGGATGTAATTTCTAGTGGGAGTCACTTTTCAGTCTTCTTTTATGCCCCTCATTTTTCTACGTACTGAACAAAAATATAAATGCAGCATATCATATTTTTATCAATACTATTGACTCTTCTCTACATAGGGGAATAAGTGTTTGTTGTTATAGATTATAGCATCTTTCAACAGAATGATCATCACGAATCAGCCAAATGTGTGCTACATTAGAGATGATAATGGACAGATAAAGACTGAGGTCATAGACCAGAAATTGCAAATCAGTAATGATTCACACATCTGCAACACATAGAGGTAATGAGGTTGTCGATGTGGTTTGTGTAATGTTGTCCCACCCTTCTTGAAGGTCTTTGTGTTGTTAGTGGACATTTTGGGGGACAAGATGATTTCTTTGATGATAAATGGTGGAGTTGATGACGTTCAAGTGCCTGGTAATGGCCCTACCTTACATGCCAGCATCCAGCATGTCAGCAGCTCCTTTTTTCTCTTGTCTTCTGTGGGATCATGTGATTTGAATAAATCTGTATTTGAAGGAGGCTTTCTATAGTCAGTCACTGGTCAGGGAGAGTGTCTGTGCACTGGTCTGACGATTGCTCTTTAAATCCACGCCCAACTTGGGTGTAGATTAACTCAAGAGGTCAAGAGTTTGTAACCAGTTTAACAGCTCAAAACCTTTTTCTGCTTCTAAATTTAAAACTTTCCTTAACAGAACCATAGATTAGATTTTTAAAATTTTTTTACTCCAAGTCACAAAAGCAAGACTATAGTTTTTGTTCGGTGCAATTTCAGGTTGATGTTCTTTTTTTTTCTTAAGTCTTTCTGAACATTGTTTTAAAATTGTTACACTGCTGGCATCCACATGTGCATGTAGAAAGGAGCTGATAAAATGTGCTTATCTGAGACACTTTCCATTAATACAAGATCATAGTTTAATAACAGCAAGTGGTTTACAGGTTTATTATGTGCCGTATGCAGCCTGTGTGCATATTGAGGCTGTCCATATGCCCACACTTGTATTCTTGAACACTTAAGCGCGAGTTCATGCGGCACCAGATAGTTGGCAGCAAGAATGTTCCATGTTGGAAAAACACCAACACACAAGACACTTTACTGGATCTGCAGTTGCTGCACTCTTTCCTTAATACTGTTTTGGATTCAGGGACATCTCACATCTCACCACAGTCTACTGCTCCCTACCAGTCCACTTGTCGGCAGTACCGTGCCTGTAGACTAGTTTTAGGGCCAATATTAATGAAGGTAATCACAGTTTTTGACGTTAGATGCAATGCAAAGTCAAGGCCAAGGAGAATTCTGTATATCTGACTTATAACCTACATCAAATATATCCCTTTATCAAATAATTTGATAAATATGCTCTTTAACTGAACAAATATTAGACAGAAAACATTTAAAATCACATAATTTATATCTTTGTTATATAGAATATGTGCCTCCATTTAATGCCTCAGTTGTATTCATCCTCTCAGGTCTCCAGTTTATTTGTCCTAATAAATCATCTGAGCAGGACTGCGTAGTGTGTGCAAGTATTTTGCATTTGCAGGAGTTCCAAGATGTCCTTATTTCCCAGTAAGCTCTGATAAACATCAATACATCTTTTAAGCCTTAAGGAAAATTACTGGAAATGTGTCACACAAGTGTGGGTGGTGGGAAGGCTGCAGCCTAAAAGGGACACCTGCAAAACCTGAAAAATGGCTCAACAACCTACTTTTTATTTTAAGGGAAAATTGTCCTGGAAAGGCGCTAGAGTTCAAGAGAAGTGTTTTTGTAGTGAAACTGGAAGCATCAGCTATCTATAAAGGCAACTAAAAATAATTATGTCTTCAAAGCAGTGGTTTGTATTTTTTATTAATTTTTTTCTGTAGCTAATACATCAACAAATGCTGTTTATAACTTGACTAACATATCTCTGATTCTTTGGTTTAACAGGACTGCAGCTGTTTAAGCTGGACAAATAGAACTTTTAGTTGATCTTATCAATACCTGAAGCTGATAACCCAGCATGGTATCAGTCATTTTTCAGCTGAGCAGAGGCCTGATTAACAAGAATAAATTAAAACACTTGTGAGTGCACAGGGCTTCACAGATTACAAGAGTTTAAAGAAAGACTACAGAGCAATGACTGTGTTCTTTTGTTAATCGGTGTTAAACTGAAGGACTTTAAAGTTAAGAGAAACATGTTTGAACTAAATTATTGGAAACATGTGAAGAGCAACAGCAGGACGATTAGGACTCTTATCTGAACTTATAGGGCTTGAGAAGACTTTAATGTCACCAATGGCTACACAAAAGCCTTCCTGATCAGCGGAGTTGTGATATGTCCCGAGGGTTTTACATCATTCTGACTTATTTTACGTACGTGGTTGATGATCCGCAAAGAATTGTATACAAACCACTTCAGCAGGTTTATACTAAACACTTAAGCTGCTGGTGTTTTGCATAACTTTGACTTCCTGTCTTAGTGTTTATGTGCCTGTAAGCACATGTATTTTACACATAATTATAAGTGAAGAGAACACAGTTATCTACTGGCTTTTTTGCATCTCTTTTGTTTAATTGAAATCCTTGATTCCATTAAAATTGCATGTTTGGATGCATCAGTTCTGTGCCTACGTATGGTCGGGTTTGAACCATTAATGTTATCATTGTTAAACATGTCCTCACCGTGTTGTTGTAGACTAATTGTTTTTCATATTAGTCCTCCAAACTGTTTGCAGCATTTGCACCAACTGAGATAAAGTAATTTTCACACAGCAGTGTTGAAAGGATTCCTGTCTAAGAGATTCCTAACTCTTTACAAATAGTCAGTGTAGAAACACAGTAATGAATCCAATAATCAATAAAACAATGGTTGTATGACAGTAACAGCACAGTTTCTAGTTATTATAAAGTACCACCGTAAAGGTTTAGTTATTAAATATAAAAAACAAGGCTGAGAAACACGGTAATAGCTGCCTGTTGCAGTGTCCTTAAGCAAGACTGAAATCTTTTTGGACAAAAGCATCTTGAACTTGAAACTGTATGAATCACTGTAAATGACAGCAACTGAGTGAGGACAGATGCTGAGCTCTGGCCCATTTTTATTCTTATTTGTTAATGCTCAGTCTGTTTCTTGTGTTTATCCTTGTTCCAGAGAGAATATTCAAAAGAACAACGGCCACACTAATGCTAAAAAGCCAAGTAGGCAAAGCTTTCTTTATGCAGGACACTTGGGACTGAAATTAAAACTACTCTGCTCTGAATGACTGACCTAGATGAGGTGGACAAAATAATAGCACCTCTCATGTTTCGCACAGGAAAATTCAACTGCAGCACAAACTACGTCTTCCAAAAGTGAAGCTGAAACAATGGCTCTCTGAACAGATTGAATGAAAACTGAACCGTATGAAAGTAGGATTTGTTGCAGAATACGACTGCACCAGTTGCAGCTCTACTTAACAAACTGACAACGGTGTGTATTTTATCAGGTTTTAGTACAAGCATAACAATAAAACCGCTTCATGGTTTGTCTAACAACACTTCTTAGCTGCTCTAAAAACACCATGAAGCCCTGATTCTAGTGGCTCAACACTTAAAATAATTTCTCCTCTCATAAAAACACATAATATTGCATTCATTATAAAAGTGGTGCATCCTTTCACATGGCAGAGAAGACAGAAATTCAGTCACAACTGTTTGGGTGAATAAATAATGAAAAATAGGATTAAATGAAAGATGAGTATAGTTTATAGTTTATACAAAAACACATTTAGGAGCATTTTTCTTTGTGTATCTTTTTCTGGTAAATGCGATTTTGCTCATCACGCAGCCAGAGGAAACCCAAAATAAAAAGATGCCCTGAGTGACACATAATCACATCAGAGACGGTGTTTGCGTGCAATCAGAAGTTTCCAGATTAAGCTTAGAGGTGTTGTGAACATTTTAAGAGACGTGCAGTGAGAGAGGTAGCCAGATGGGAGGGCTGGAATAATTTGGTGGCAGGACAGAGCAGAGAGTATAAAAGGTCAGTGCCTGGGGGGGTAGTAAGACCATGAAGAATTTGATATAATCAAACAGGATCTTTTGCTACGGTACAGGTAGGTGATGTTTTTTTTTTTTCTTTTCAATTTAATTTAATTAAATCATTGGTGAAATGTGCAGATTTAGGGAATACTGGGAGACGACAACAACACATTTTTTTTAATTTATTGAAATGGAAAAAAAACAACTAAATACTGGCTCAATTAAAGCAAACTTTGTTTTTAAAAAGTGGCAAAAAGCAAAGCAAAAATGATCAGAAATATTCCACTCTTGCTTAATTCTTATTGCACATTTACAATACAGAGAAAATGTCCTGGAGGTTAATGTTTAATGACTTAAAATGAAAAGAAATAAAGCATTTTAAAGTGCCAAAGTTACTTGATTAAAACACTCTGCTTCCGCAAAATTACCATTAGCAGAGCAAAATAAAAGAAATAAGACATAACTGTCCTTGGGGACGAAATATTGAAAATAAATGTATTTCATTTATTTGCTTTTTACAGCCCTGTGACAGCTTTAAATGCATTAAGGCCAACAGTGCATCTGATTTCACTTCATATTAATTATACAGAGCTGCAGAGAGGTTACATTACACTCTCACTGAGGGCAGCTGAGGTAATGCATTCATTTCTGTCTAGTAATGAGTTGCCCTTGAATGAAATGGTTTTTGGCCTCTGTCCATCAAATCAACAGGAGAAACTCGATGCTCAAACAACAGGATGACACTGTTTGCCTAACTCTCACTAACTTCATGTAATCAGGAGGCTTTGTTTTGGTTCTTCCTTTTCTTCTAAAAGCACAGAATCTGGTTTTATTCCTCAGATAAGTGTTTCTGTAATGTTTTTATTCACCCCTTTCTCATCAGACAGCATCTTCCCACATCATGGCTGATTTTGACTTGGTTTTGAAGCACTGGGGTCCAGTGGAAGCAGACTACGCCGGTCATGGGGGTCTGGTTCTGACTCGGTCAGTGAGTCTGACAAGATAAGATGTTCTTTTCTGTAGGTCAGCAGGTTCACAGAGCTGCAGTCAGGAATTTAGGAAGCATGGCCCTCCAATTTTATAAGAGATAGAATTAATTATTTGCATTTTTTTCTACATTTTATGTATGAACAAAGCTGTTTAGTCACACACAGTGATGCATGTGTATAATAGAATCCATGCATTCTGACAGTTAAATTTTATGTATTAGTCATGAGGTTATGGCTGCTGGTGGTGTTGCACTTGTCTGTATTATATTCAGTTGTATTTCAAATGTTCTGCCTGCCTTTGTGCACATAAACAGTATGGACAAAAACAAATGAGAAATATATAAAGATAACTGGATTTATTCTATACCAGTATTTATTTTATAAAGGCAGCATTATTGGCCGGTGTCCCTCATGAAATGGACAATGAATTTTATTTCCTGACACTAATATTTAATTGCTGTTCTAAAGCTTTTCATTACCAGAGAATAAAACACATAATCCTTTGTGACATCGACCTCGTCCTAAGCTGCTAGAACAAAATACATTAGAATAGAATAGAATAGAACAGAACAGAATAGAATAGAACAGAATAGAATAGATAACTTTATTGTCTGTTCTAAGTATAAACAGAAATTCATCTTTTGTGAATTTCTGAATGATGACCCTGATGGTGCATTATCTCTGGTGGGAACTCACATTTCCTTTTCCCCACAGTTTATTCACGGAGCATCCAGACACCCAGAAGCTGTTCCCTAAGTTTACTGGCATCGCTCAGGGAGACCTGGCTGGTAATGCAGCTGTTTCTGCCCACGGTGCCACTGTGTTGAAGAAACTTGGTGAACTGCTGCAGGCCAAAGGCAACCATGCTGCCATCCTCCAGCCTCTGGCCAACAGCCATGCAACCAAGCATAAGATCCCAATTAATAACTTCAAGGTGAGGGAATGTTTTCATATATGTAGTCCATTCTCCTCCACTTTTCCTTTAACAGCTCTTTTATCTGTTTAAAGTTTGCGTGTATAATTTGTCTCTATTTCCTCCTCAGCTGATTACTGAGGTCATCATTAAAGTCATGGCGGAGAAGGCAGGACTTGACGCTGCAGGGCAGCAGGCCATGAGGAACGTGATGACCGCTGTCATCAATGACATGGAGGCCAGCTACAAAGAGCTCGGCTTCACCGGCTGAAGAGGTCACTGAAGTCCTGTTGGATGATAGACAGGAAAATCTTTCCCTGATAAATGCTTTTTTTGCAAATAAAAAACCTCAGTATACATGGAATAATCAGATTTTAAATAACAGTCTATAAATATTAACATAGAGCTGATCATAAAGAACACAATTTCACAAATTAACTCTAATTGCAGACTTACTTATAAAATGCTGTCGTTTGTTGTTGCTCAGAAATAAGCAGTTTAACTGTTTATACTTCAGTTTAAAGAAATTTTTGATCTGAATTCTTGTCTCATATTATCAATAAAACTCTCTGTTGCTCTACTTTGTTTATTATTTGTGGTCACATTTGTATGTTTACGCTCCAGGATTATAAAAATCACAGACACATTTGATGAGATTATATCACCTCCTTTGTCCTCGAAATGACTGGAGTTATAAATCATTTACATGAGTAATGCTGTATTATTTACAGAGCTTGATAGGATGTTTTTGATGAGATACTGTATGTGGTCTGGACACCAAATCAGCATAATCATTAGAAATGATTCTTACTCAGACACACTCTTTCTTTCTTTGTCACCTACTTTTAAACTATCAATGCTTCTCCTTGCTTCCCATTCCTCAGTTAAATTTCATCCTTGCTGCTGCCTGGGTCAGGTCCTCGCCATTCTTTCTCTCTCTCTTTTTGTTTTTCCATCACATACTATTCGGTTTCACTCAATTTTAGAGCCGTGAACAGGTGGAAGGATTCAGTTTTCACAAGGACGTAGTAAATATTTAAATGGTCCAAATCGAACAGCGAACACCTCATACGTCTCCCAACACCACAGATCTAACAGAGCTTCTGAAACAGCTGCAGAGGTGAGAAGTGAGCCTGATAATCTCACTAAACTGTGTGGGAACGGGTGAGACATGATTCTGTCAGCTTCTACAGCTTGTTTTAGAATTTAGGATTCTGACATCTGTTTTATCCATTAACTGATCAAACACTGAGTCCATAAAATGTCTAAAAATACTGAGAAAAGAAGGAGGGGATGCTGTCAGATTATTTTTTTTAGGAAGTCCTTCAGTTTATGATGATTTAAAGTGAGAAAATTAAAATCCCTACATTTGAGAGACTGGAACCAGACAATATTGGACATTTTTATGTTATTGACATAACTTTCTGCCTATGACCATCACCTGACTTTTTCTCCTGTTCCACCGTTGACATAGTTTTAATGAAATATCTATTGAGTTGAAGATCATAAAGGACTCTGATATTAAATCTATTTTAACTAAAATTGCCCCCAGGAGGAACTGACAAGTTTAATCAGGGCAAAATTTCTTTCACTGTAATATTTTTAAAATTATGAGCAAATATGTTCAATTTAAAAAAAAAAAAAAAAGTTAATTTGCAAATGATAGCATGCTGAGCTGCGAAGCTAAGTTGCTGAACATGGTAACCTGCTGGCATTATTAGTGAGAGTCTTATGAACATGTTGCTAATGGTCTTTAACATAGAGTCTTATTTCTAAATAACTGAATTGTGCCTGTTCATTTTAAACAAACCAACTACTACAATTGATTCAAATTGAACTTGTGTTATGATAGTTGGTATTGGACAAAGAATTAGGAATAAAATTTGACTGGAGGCGCAACTAAAGTCAGAGAACAAATCAGAAATCCGTCACATTATCATGTAAATCTGGAAAAAATCTGAGACTTTGAGAATTTAGAATTATTATTATTATTATTAATCAGTTCAAATAAAAAGGGACCATGTACAATATTAAACAGAAATGTTGTATTCCACCAATTAGCTTTAAGCTAATTTCCATCTGCAGTCCCTCGGCAGGTCACAATGAAAACATCACATTATTCTAAAAAAGCTGGACTATAAAATACATGACACAATGAATCAAAACATTACACACACACGCACACGCACACGCACACACACACACACACACACACACACACACACACACACACACACACACACACACACACACACGCAAAGGCAAATTAAAAAGACATTAGTGGTTGCAGTTCTGAGTGTCCTAAAGCAGGTTTTTCAGTTTGTTTTAAAACTGCAGATAGAAACACTTTCTTAATGTCATCAGGCAGGGCGTTCCACTGAGTCAACTTTTACAGAAAAAGCTGACTGCCCAAAAGTGGTGGTGGTTTAAAAAAGAAGCTAAGGAGAAATATTTAAGATTCTGCACTACTTCTGTTCTGCTGTTCCCATTTCTAAACACATTTGTGACATTGACCATGTTAACTCCTTTACACTAAAGGTCAGATTTCCCTCCATTCAGATTACAATCAGGTGGTTTTCATCCACATGCTTACGTAAATCAGCTTGCAGTCATTGTTCACCTGTGATAAAGATGTTCGTACCTCAAGTCTCCAGCAAGTCTAAGTGTGTAATACCTGCTGGGTTAAGAGTGTTGTGATAGTGGGAAACAGGGTATCAGAGCTGAGTTAAAGTGTCAGAAGTTAAACTGTTATTTTCAGGAGAAAGATTTCTCAGGGTCAAATCATGGCCAGACTGTGGGCAGTGCAAGGCACTGGGAAACACTAGTTGAAACTGGATCAGTCGTATCCACATCACAATTAGGCAGACCCAGCGTGACCACACTATTAGAGGAGCAACACATCAAGCTTCGTTCACTGACAGATAGAAAAGCAACTTCAACACAGGTGCAGAATTTACTAATTAAAGAATGCAATCAGCAAAAGTGCTGTTGAAGAGAAAGCTGATTAGAAGTGGTCTCAGAGGACGAGCAGAGCCTCTAAACTACTTCTCAGGAGGGAAAACAGTGGGCTGACCAAAACCAGCATTTCACAGTGGATGAGTGAAAAAAAAAGTTGTATTTACTGATGAATCCAAGTTTGTAGCTGTAGGGTTCATGTAAGGAGATGAACAGGAGAGAGAATGATACCACAGTGGAGTCCAGAGTGGTTTTGCTACCCTAAAGTTTGCATTTAATCAACTCCACCCTGACCAAGGACAAGCAGCACTCCATTCACATGCAGCATAGTCTAGTTCATATCTGCACGGACTTGGATTCATACTGCAGCAGGATAATGAGACCAAACAAATCTCAAAGCTTTTCAAGAACTACTCTACGACTGAGAAGTGCTGACCCTCATGGAATATTCTCCACTACTGCCTGACCTCAATCTCCGGTGGCGTATTTGAAGGCACATGACGACTGAGAGAACGAGGCATTTCCTCACAGCTCAAAGGAATCAGATCTCAGATCATGTTGGGATAACACGGTTTAATCAGGTTTCATACAAACTTGTGGAGTCGATGCAGCTTGAGCATTTTGCTGTCATTGAAACAAAGCAGTGGAAAAATATTAAGATAACCTTTGGCTGATATCACTAATAATAAAGAATATAATAAAGTAGATGTAGCTTTACTAGTGGTCTCAGACGCTTGGACTGCACTGTAGACACACACATGGAATAAAGACTAAAGATATTGTTTGGTACATCCTGCACAGTGATAATAATCTACTATAATACCCTTTAAGTGCAAGTTAGATAGATTTTGTGGAAAACCTGAAGAGAATGGTGCAGGACTGTCTATGGATGTTACGCAGAATTAGCTGTACACTGGATATATCTACACTACCGTTCAAAAGTTTGGGGTCACCCAGACAATTTCATGTTTTCAATGAAAACTCACACTTTTATTCATGTGCTAACATAATTACACAAGGGTTTTCTAATCATCAATGAGCCTTTCAACAGCATTAGCTAACACAATGTAGCATTAGAACACAGGAGTGATGGTTGCTGGAAATGTTCCTCTGTACCCCTATGGAGATATTCCATTAAAAATCAGTTGTTTCCAGCTAGAATAGTCATTTACCACATTAATAATGTCTAGACTGTATTTCTGATTAATTTAATGTTATCTTCATTGAAAAAAAAATGCTTTTCTTTCAAAAATTAGGACATTTCTAAGTGACCCCAAACTCATGAACAGTAGTGTATGTGTGCAAGCATGCATGGAAAAACTTCATTTATTTGCAGTATATCCATATTTTGTGGAAGTGCAGCGACATAAACACAAAAAACACAACAGGCAGTACAACATTAACAGACAGCATAAGGATAGACTGCATATCAAAGATGTGCAAAAATCGCAACTCAAACTTCATCAGTGGCAAACAAAGTTGATTTTTGGCTTTGGCTGCTTTCTAAACAATTAAACACCTTAATCACAATCCTGCACGCTCCAGCCACAGCTTTTGTCTCAATAAGTGGAAAGAAGTAATCACTTGTTTTGTTACAATCAAGAGTTTCTGTTCATGAGGGCGTAATTGTGTAAAGGAGCCAAGAGCTGCATAGATGTCAGCGTTATCACTGACATTCTCAGTCCCACTGACTCCTTCTTGTCCTTCCAGCTCCTGACTTGATGCCAAAACACTGTTTGGTTAAACTGTCTGACGGATAATTGCCATGATGATAACCTATTATTAGTGTTTGTGTGTGTGCATTAGTGCACGCTTGCAGACGTGACACCGAGCACAGAGCTCACGTCTGAGCAGCTGCCGACCGAGGTCAAACGCTCGCTGCTCTTCAACAGGGCAGCAGACTCTGTTTTGTGAATTTGCCAGAGCAGGACTGGCCCATGTGAGGGAAATTATTATTCTACTATTAATATCATTGTCACTATTGTTCTGAAGATTATTATTATTATCCTATGGAACTCTAAAAACAGGCATACACACGTGGAGATTCTGGCAATATCTAAAACAGATGAAGAAAATTCACCAAATTTGTTTGCAATATGTTTAAAAAATCTTTTAAATTGCCAATTATGTTGAGTTTTCCATCACAGCTTGGAGAATTATTGTCATCTTCTTATCAATTAATTGTATTCAGTATTTTTCTTTATCATTTTTCTAAATCAGTCTATTAGAATATAAAACAAGTCTGAGATTGTTGAGTTTAAAAACATCCTTTTCATGATAAAGGGACACCTGTTTTGTTCATTGTAGGTCTTTTATTTCCTTGTGTTCATGCTAAGCTTTGCAATTAAAAGGATGGTTCAAAAATCTGCAAACCATGAAAACATTGCAAGCATAGAACACATACTGTGCTATATTGTTTTCTACACATCATGCAATATAAAAATCTTTCTCTATTGCATATGTGGAACTTCCTCTGTTGCTACATTATTTGCCCTGATCTACACCTGCAGAGACGGGTATATTTTCATAGTATTCCAGCAGAGAATAATTTAAAGTTCCTGCGCTCATTAAGGTGTTTTCAATTTGGCAGATGTGGCAGCTGCTCCAGCTGAAGGTAGGTGGAGCGACGCAGGAAATGACATGAATCATCAAACTCCACTGAGTCAGAAAGACGTCAATCAAGCAGACTGTAGCTGCCCACACAGTCCAGAGAAGGTCTGATCAGCCAAAACAAACAAAACCGCTTCTGTGGGAGTACCATGAGCATTTAGTGAATTATACACAAAAACAGAGCCAGTCATATGTTGCGGTTTAAAGGCCATCGTATAAGATCATTTTCATGTCCCACATGAACTATAACTGTCAGCAGCTAAACAGAGAGTTAAGTTATTGTTATCATCAGCTACAGTTTGGCCTTTAAACTCGTCATGACAGGAAATTCACCGATTGGATGATTACATTAACAGCTGCATATCATTTAGTTGAGCTGACTCCAGGACTCTAGTATTGTCAATGCTGGCTATCAGACAAAGTTTATATGGAGACATAGTTTTAGAAATAATAAACTTGGTGAATGTTAATGACATTTGTTTCACTGTTTCTGGCTAAGACAAGTGAAAATATCTGCTGTGAAAAGGTCTCGACTAGGAGCCTGAAACTGGAGCATCAGTATCAGCGTAACAAAAAAAAAAATCATTCTAGTCATGTGTAAAAAGAACAAATATAAATCAGAGATGAGCGCAGTCTCTAAAGGCCAAACCAAAAACAAGTCATGAGAAAAAAAGTGATGGCAATATCCTTTTGGGAAATACAGCTGCAATTGACTATCACAAATATACATACATATGAAAAAGTCAGGGAAGTCACTGGCACAAGCTCATGACTTACTGCACACTTTAGCCACAGCATTTGCCTCAATAAGTGCAAAGATGTAATTAATTTTCTTGGTTTGGTCAAATGTTTCTGTTCACAAGGACATAAATGTGTGAAAGCAGCAGGAAGGTCATAGATATCAGTGTTACCACTGGCATTCTCAGTCCCACTAACTTCTTGTTGTACTTCCAGTTCCTCACTTGATGCCAAAAGTGTATTTGGTCAAACTGCATGATGGATAACTGTCACAATGATAACCTGACTATTAATAGTGTGTGTTGTAGTGCACAAATGCAGACGTGACACCGGGCACAGTGCCTTTGGTCACACTTTGGGAAACGTACCTCTTCCTCCCCACCACTGAGGGCTGACAAAAGGCTGAACCGAAGTCACTGAGGTCAAATGCTGCATTCAGTGACAAACAAGCAAAATTTTGCTTTTAAGACATTATGTGCTTTCTAAAAACAAGTGATGGGTAGTGATGGCTGATCGAGGCTTTGTTGAAGCTTCGACACTTCATTCAAAACATGGTTCATTACTCGAGGCCTCAATGACACACAGTGCTCGAGTAGGACATCTAGTGGTCAATAATATGAAGTGCAATCAAGACGTGGTCGTTGGTTCATGGATTGTTTTGGATTTGATTCGCCATGCACACATTCCTGTTTGACTACACTAGATGATTGTATGGGTTGTAGTGGACACAAAAATAATATTACTAGTAATAATAATGACAGTAACTATTGAAGAGCACGTTTCTTATTTCCCATGTTTGTCTGTATCCCTATATATTCTTTGCTTATATTCTGTGTTATGAAACATTTAAACGGTGCTGCTCCATTCATGAGATGCTCTACAAATACAGACTGATGTCATTTTCACATGGGGCTGGTGCAAATAAAGATTTTATGGATTATTATGGATTTTGGCAAAGTATGTCTTGGGGTTTATTGGTAAAGAGGTCAGTAAAGAGGGTGTGCTTATGTAACTGGTTATGAGGTTTTATTGAGAAATAATTTATCAACAGTTTTGGGACCACTGTTCCCTCTAAGCTGCGCGTGATACTTTTTTTTTTTTTTTTGCGCATTTATCATCTATTTTTTTTTTTTGTTGCCATTTTCGAGTTTTTTTAACTTGAGTCTCGACTCGATCGTTTTTCTCAGGAGGCTGGACTTCAGCCTTTGTGCTGGAGGGTTGAACCCTCAGTTCCAAGACTTTCAAAGCCTCCAGACCTCCCGAGTCCTCAGGACCTGAGCTTTCACACAGTCTGAGGGCTGAAATTTTCTAAGTCCCACAGTAGTTCTCTGTTAGATTGAACTTCCAGACAGTCCAAGGACTGATATCTTCTAAGTTCCTGAGTACTTCTCTGTTAGTTTGAACCTTCACACAGTCTGAGGACTGAAATCTTAAAAGTTCTTGAGTAGTTCTCTGTTAGTTTGAACCTTCAGACAGTCTGTTAATGTTTCGATTAAATCTTTAAGGTTTTTCTTTTTAAATGTTTTACCACCTTTTAATGTTTAATTTTCTTTTTAAATCCTTCATTGTATTTTCAGTGTAATTCCTATTTGAACTTTTATTGTCTTTAAGATATAATTTTCTAATTAAACATTTAATTTTTTAATTAAATGTTTTGTCTATTTTGGCCTTTTATTGGATAGGTGTAGTGAGAGACAGACAGGAAACGGGGTAGAAGAGTCGGGGGAAGACTTGCAGCAAAAGGCCGCTGGCGGGATTCGAACCCGGGACGCTGCGTCAGGGACCAACCCCTGTACATGGATCACCCACTTAACCCGTTGAGCTATATGGGTACCCATGTTTTGTCTTTTTAAGGTTTTAATAATCTGATTAAATGTTTTGCATTTTTAAAAATGTTTAACATTCTTCTTGTTTAATTGTATTTTTTAAATGTTTAATGATGGAAAATACTTTATCTGTAATTTCTAATATTTGTATTTTAAAAATTTTGTTTAATTTCATAATGACATGTATTGTATCGTGTTGAATGATCTCATTCAATATTTTGTCTGTTTAATAGAGTTAAACATTAAATTACATTAAATTATATTAAACAGACAAAAATATTGAATGAGATCATTCAACACGATACAATACATGTCATTATGAAATTAAACAAAATTTTTAAAATACAAATATTAGAAATTACAGATAAAGTATTTTCCATCATTAAACATTTAAAAAATACAATTAAACAAGAAGAATGTTAAACATTTTTAAAAATGCAAAACATTTAATCAGATTATTAAAACCTTAAAAAGACAAAACATTTAATTAAAAAATTAAATGTTTAATTAGAAAATTACATCATAAAGACAATAAAACTTCAAATAGGAATTAAACAGAAAATACAATGAAGCATTTAAAAAGAAAACTAAACATTAAAAGGTGGTATATGTACATATAATTTAATTGTATTTAATGTTTAACTCTATTAAACAGACAAAATATTGAATTAGATAATTCACCAACATACAATACATGTCATTATGAAATTAAACAAAATTTTTAAAATACAAATATTAAAAATTACAGATAAAATATTTTCCATAATTAAACATTTAAAAAATAAAATTAAACAAGAATATTAATCATTTTAAAAAATGCAAAACATTTAATTAGATTATTAAACCTTTAAAAAGACAAAACATTTAATTAAAAAATTAAATGTTTAATTAGAAAATTACATCTTAAATTTCTTAAATCTTTTTAACAATAAAACTTTTTAAAAGTTTTATTGTATTAATTTTTTTTGTTTGATTTAATTGCTTTTTGTTATGTAGTTTATTTCTTTAATCTTTTTTTTCTGTCAAGATTTTAACCCCAACCTTAAAAATGAAATAAACCCTTAAATCATAATGAAAATACTTCTGTTGTCACAATCATGAGTTAGTCAATTATTCAGTTTATCAATTCAACTTTATTTGTTTAGCACCTTTTACACAGATGACAAAACTAAACAAGCAAAGAGAAAAAACTATGATTAAAACTCAAAAACATTAAAAAAAAAAAAAAAACATTTAACATGGTAATGTAATATGTTGTGTCCAGGGTATGGAATGAGTTTATTGAGGTCTTCTTGGGCTCACATGGGAAATCATTTAATATATAAACTTGATATTCAGTCTAAGGAAACTGCAGAGCGACAGAAGAACCAACAATATCTCCTGTTTTCTCCTTTAATGAGTCGACTCTTCTTGTGCTTTCAGACCAAAGAACTACAGACTCTTCACAACCTGCTCAAACTCTTGGTACAGGACCTCACCACACGGGTCAAGAAGGTTTCTGTCTCATTTCTACTCTGAAGCTCACCTTCTCCTGCTCAAACTGCTGACAAATGTTTCTGCTGCTCTAAAGTCTGGTCTCCAGAACTTCCTAAAAACTCTCAAAGTCTCTTCTGCTGCAGGTTGCTTTGTAGAACTGTTACAGAAAACCTCACTAAACCACATGGAGGGGCCTCAAGATAGTCGTCCAAATGAAACCATACAAAAACCAAACTAGTACAACCCAAACACTAAAGTCTCCTGCAGCCTACCAGAGAACCTCTGAGAACAGAGAATCAGGACAGGAACTCTTACCTTCTGGACAATCAACATTGGTTCTCAAACAAGAATACAGAATGTGTCTGACCAAAAACCTCTAAAGACTCACTACAGCCAAGATAAAGACACAACTCAGCTGCACCAAATCCACTAATCACTGCACACATTAGGACCATGTGCTAACTGTGGCTAAAGAACCACATTTACCAAGACAGCTATCCAGTACAAAGCCCTAAAACACACCAAGAAACACATTAAAGACGATTTTACTGCTGGAAGCTGCAAGCCAACGCCTAAAGAACAAACTAAAGCAATGGAGCTAAACCCAGTTCACTGGTGGAGAGAAGCAGAGGAAATGTTTGTCTGCAGCTAAATAAAGCAGGAAGACACTGAGCTGCTCAGGTGTTCCTGATAACACCAAGCAGCCACCTGGACAGCCAATAGGAACACAGCTTACTGGGAGTCCAGAGGGCTGGGTTAGTGAAGGAAATTTAATTTAAAGTTGAAGCAGAAAGTTAACAAAGAAAGTTGAAAGCCACCTTCTGATACCTGAAATCTCTGAGTTTTCACACAAAGAACACCTGAACATGTCAAACTGGTTTCATAGTAGAACCATCATTGTAAAAACGTCATAGTATGGTGTGTTGCTCAAAAAACATTAGGACCCGGCTGTCAGGGGACAAACATGTAAGAAACATGAGAACAGAGAGAATCCAACCAGTAGGTCACAGTTTATCATCCCCCAGTCATCTCCTGAAGTCCATATGGTGAGAGACATCAGTATCTGGTTGTTAATTTACCAGAGGATGCTTATAATCATGCTGATGTGGTCTGTACTCTACAGTATTTTAAAGATAAAGATAAAGATAAAGTTCTTTATTTCTCCCCACTCCAGGGGAAATTTACATTGTTACAGCAGCTTTATTTACAATATATACAAGGGTGGCAAAATTTTTTAACAGAAAAAATAAAAATAAAGTTTAAAAGTGCAGAGATGTGCAGTGCAAGAATGTCAGTGCAAATTTTATGGTTTGGGGTGGTAATGATGTAGTCCAGTTTATGTTAACATCAGCCAGTGATGCTGATGTTGTAAAGTCTTATAGCAGATGGGATGAAGGACCTGCGATAGCGCTCTTTCTTGCAGGGTGGATGTCTCAGTCTGCTGCTGAAGGAGCTGCTTAAAGACCCCACAGTGTCATGCAGTGGGTGAGAGGGATTGTCCATGATGGATGTGAGCTTTGACAACATCCTCCTCTCACCCACCTCCTCTATGGAGTCCAGGGAACAGTCCAGGACAGAACCAGCCCTCCTGACCAGTCTGTTTAGTCTCTTTCTGTCCCTTTCAGTGCTCCCTGCTCCCCAGCAGACCACTGCATAGAAGATAGCAGACGCTACCACAGAGTCGTAGAATGTCCTAAGCAGAGTCCTGCACACTCCAAAGGACCTCAGTCTCCTCAGCAGGTGGAGACGACTTTGGCCCTTCTTGTACAGGACCTCTGTATTGTGTGTCCAGTCCAGTTTATTATTGAGGTGAACACCCAGGTATTTGTATGTGTCCACCATGTCAATGTCCAAACCCTGGATGTTCACCGGTGCAGTCCGGGGTGTCCTCCTCCTGCGGAAGTCCACGATCATCTCCTTCGTCTTACTGGCGTTGAGCTGCAGATGGTTTCGCTCACACCAGTCCACAAAGTCAGAGATGACCATCCTGTACTCCCGCTCGTCCCCTTCAGATACGCACCCAACAATGGCTGTATCATCGGAGAACTTCTGGAGGTGACAGCTCCCAGAGTTGTAGTGGAAGTCCGATGTGTACAGGGTGAAGAGAAAGGGGGAGAGCACTGTCCCCTGTGGGGCCCCCATGCTGCTGACTACCACATCAGACACACAGTCCTGAAGCCTCACGTACTGTGGTCTGTTGGTGAGGTAGTCGATGGTTAGTGACTCAATAAATGCCTAAGTTGTTTTTTTTAATGCTTTTCAGTTTTTAATAAATATTTCTTTAATAGCCTATATGTAATCAATAAGTGGCCTTTGCCTATCTTAAGAAAAATTCACTCAGAACTCTATGTTAACAGTACTAAATAAATCAATAAATACATGCATACACACAAAAATAAGTTAATACATTAACTGTGTTAAGATAAGATTTAGATTTTTAAAAAAGTTGTTTATGTTTTTGCAGAATCCAGTATTGCTCACTGGTTGGTCATTACATTTTATTAGTTTGATTTCACTGTTTAAAATGATGCCACCTCTTTTCAGACAGAACCTGTGATAATAAAACAATACAAAATTTTTAGTTCTGTGTTAATAAAGCACTTAAAGCTTTAAGTATGGCTAAATGCTTTTTTCAGAATTAAATATATCACTCCTTAGGTGGTAGTGGCCCCAAGTTCAGTAAAGTTGGAAAGATATTCACAGATTCGGGCTTCCAGCATCAATAACTCATTAGATATAGGTTGTCAAAACATAAACGGTGCCTCTTTCCCATTGTTGCAAGGCAGACAATGTGCTACAAGCCAAAGACAAAGTGAGGAGTATGATCCTTGTCCAAAGGTGTATTTTATTTCCTTGTGTTGATGCCAAGTTTTACCAACAAACACATCTTATAGACAGTTCAAATATCTGTGAACCATGGAAACACAGCCAACGCAGTATAAAAAGGAAAGGAGAAACTCTCCAATCTCGTTGTACACTGTATAATGACAATAAAGCACATTCTATATACATAGAAAACACACTATAGTTTATTATAATAATATACACTCTGCAGTATGTATATAGGAAAAGAACAGGAGGTGCAAATAAAACAGACAACTTCTACAAATAAATATAAACATGACAAAGTCAGGGAGGATGTTCAGAGAAATCAGTCTCCTAATCAAAGCTGGGCTGTTCGATGTCTGGGGGCAGAGTGCATCTGGTCAGGTTTGACAGGTAGAGAGCAGTCGTGGTGGGAACAAGACCTGCTGCCACCTTCAGGACAGTCAGCAGCCTCTCTGTAGCACTGGTCACACCATCTGGTGCCTGCAGGGGAGAAACGTTACAGGCAGCTTTTACAGAAACAGAAAGACACACCAAAGTGACAGTTGGTGTTCTGTTGAGATCTTTGGTTACACAAACACTGAGCTACAGAATACATACGCACAAGCAGCTTCCTCTGGGTGTCTGCAGAGTTCAAGTTCAATTTAAGACTTTCTTACACTAGATAAGAACGTAACAGAACACTTGTACGATGGAAAACAACGAGGGCTGATCATTTATCCCTGTATCACATTTTTCAGTACTTCCCAGCGGTACACAACAATTATTTGTAATGATGTAGTTAATTAACTCAACACTATTTGAACCTACATTCAATGCAGGAAACAGAAGCACAAATAAAAATGATTGTTCATGTATGTTCATTACTTTTGAGACAATTGGCTTCCTAGTTTCTATAGTTAGCAGTAGTGACAGTAATTGCTATTACTCTGATGGTGCTGACGAGAAAAAAAAAAAGACTGAGCAGCCTGCTTTTAATTTAAGTTTATAATGTCTCCCTGAGCCAAACACAAAACGCACAAACTAACATTTTTGCCTGGGACAAGCAAAAGACAGTATTTGAGACTTGTGTAAAGTAAATTTACACATGCTGACACAATCTAAGGCTTTTTTTCTCAGTTTCTTTTATCTGAGGAAGCTAAATTAAACTTGTGAGGACCTGCACCTATTCTGGCCCTCAGCAACAAAAATCCGTGGCAGAATTACGCTGAGATATTAGATTCAAACCATCCTCAATGTCTGTGGCTAAAATAGGCACAAACCTGATCCTCTGCAAACAGCAGAGGGCAGTGGAGTGATGCAGCCAGCTTTCTGACAGCGTCCAGACGCTCTGTGGGGACTGAAGCATTACGAGCTACAACAGACAGAAGCATAAAAGGTCAGTCAGTCAGAAAGACGAACAAAAAGGCAGAAGTAAGACTTGGTGACTTCCCAACAATAGAAGGGAGAATGAAGTGTATACTGTAAAACAATCCACTATTTTTGCCCTATCTAATACCCTTTGTTCTTCTTTTTTTGTCCTCATTCATGTGATTCAAACAACTGAGAAGTGAAACCAAAAACCTAACATATTGACATACCATTAGTGACCATGAAGCAGACTTTTCCGAGGAAATATCCAGGGTCCAAATATTTCAGAGAAGCTTCTGCTGACTGGAAACTATGACAAAAACAAACAACACAGCACATTTCACAAAATGAACTGTTACATCATATTATGTCTTAATAGCTTGGTTTATGCTTAATACCAGAGTAAATGATTTAAAAATATGTTTCAAGATAAAAATGAGAAGAAAATATATTCTGATCTGTGTAGTTCTGGTTAACATACAGTTGATATCATGCTCTAGAGTTTTCTGAAAATTACAGGGTCTACGTTTTACACCAATTTCTGTGGTTTAAGAAAAACAGCTCACTTTTGCATTACTTGTGTGAGGACAACACACCGTTTTTTAGGTTTTATACAGGAACAAACACAACACAGAGTAGATATTTTACCTGTGTGTTCAGTGGGGCTGGGAGATAGAAAGTTACCTGAGTTCTGACGTCAGGTTCATGATGAATACCACCAGATCTATCCTGGGGCGACTCTCGTCATTCTCCATGGGAAGAGGGAGAGTCTTAGCTAGTCTCCTGTTAGTTAAATAAAAGCGTGTGTTGTCATTATTAGTCACTCATATGTAGCCAACAGAGGTGGCAATAATAACATCAAACAGGATGAATGATAGAGTTGGATGAGAATCCCAAGGTTGCAACTTGCAAGTATTTAGATCATCACTACTTAAAGAGGTTGGATGACAGTTAAAGAATACTGTGCAGTGACAGTATAATACTATATATGTTATGTTTTTTTCAGCAGGATTATTAAGTATCAAGTTCTAATGATGATAGTCGGTGATACATGAATGAATAATGATAACAATTTGGAGCTGAACCCTACATTTTTTAAAAGTACATATTGTCTTTTTAATAGTACCTCAGATATAAACAACAAAAAATGAATAAATAATAATTTAATGATCTAGAAAAATTAAGTAAAACATACATGTAATAAATAACATATAATAACTCTTGTCTTGCTGATAGAACATCAGGTGCTTTTTCCAGCTAAATGAACATTTTCTCGAACAGTCAGCTGACTTCGGCAGTTTGCAGGACGAAGGGAGTCCTACTTACACAGTCACGCTGACACTAGTCTCCTCCACCAGAATGTCGGCTAAACTCTGCTGAAACTGCTCCTCATTCTCCACCAGCTGTAGAAAAACACTCCAAGTCAGCACAAAAGCTGATGATCACACTTTGCACTATCACACACTGCGATGAAGAGGAACAGATAACAAAAGAATCTCCTAAATCTGTTTAGAGATGCATTCGAAAAACAAGAACCAGTCATGTGTATATGTACGGTTCAGAGGTGCAGGTGATTTACTTTAGTGTTTACATTGTACGCAGCTTACTTTCTCTCTGATAGCACAGTCGCTATCATGAAGTCCATCCATCCATCCATTATCTATACACCGCTTAATCCTCATTAGGGTCGCGGGGGGGGCTGGAGCCTATCCCAGCTGACTCGGGCGAAGGCAGGGGACACCCTAGACAGGTCACCAGTCTGTCGCAGGGCTACATATATAGACAAACAAGCACTCTCACATTCACACCTACGGGCAATTTAGAATGATCAATTAACCTCAGCATATTTTTGGACTGTGGGAAGAAGCCGGAGTACCCGGAGAAAACCCACGCATGCACAGGGAGAACATGCAAACTCCATGCAGAAAGATCCCGGGAAAGCCGGGACGCGAACCAGGGATCTTCTTGCTGCAAGGCGAAAGTGCTAACCACTACACCACTGTGCAGCCCCTGCTATCATGAAGTGATAATCTTTAAATATTTGTTGCATTATGGTGTGTGTATATATTATTACCGATACATTAAGAGGTGTACATTTCTCTCTGTGCCCTGTGGTAACTTTCACTAATATCCACATACATGGTCAACACATCTCTGTGTGTCTGTATCAGAGTCTCTGATGTGTCCCATGAAGACCCAGTAGTGTTCGACTGTTGGTCTGTTTGGACAATTAGGCTGTGAATGAAGCAGAATGCTCCTACCCCCTTTTTTGTACTCTGGAAATTTGCTGTCCTCAATACCAGTTTTGCTGCATTTTGTTTGAAGATGTGTAGAGACCCCTACTGATACTATTCTTTTGTACCAAATAGCAGTGATTGCCAACCTTTTCATCGTCTGACCCACAAAATTAATCAGTGTCTATGTTTAGGTGAAAAGACTGAAGTGTTCAAACTTTTTCTTATAAACAGGCTGTAACTTTATGTATCTGTAGCAGAAAGTAGGTTTCTTTCTATTAGCATTTTACCTATCAGTCTTATATACTGAAAAAACTTCAAATGAAGTACATCATATTTTATTACATTCTCTCCATTAATTTTAACATTGAAGAATTAAATATTTGGAGTTCCAACACACCGCATCTCTTCAACTGAATGGATATCATAAACCAGCCAAATATGTATTATATTTAAAATGATAATGGGGATATTGAGAGAGGGATTATAGACTACAAATCACATCTGCAACACATAGAAGAGTTAATGCTTGTGTATTGTTGTTTTACTCCTTCTGAAGGGCTTGTTGACATTTTTGGGGACAGACTCACCTTGTTGGACGTGTCCATGCACAGCATTATGTGGCAAATTGTCTGTCGTACCATGGTGCTCGAAATAATTCCTTAGGCAACAAACTGTGGCCTTGAGGACATTCAAGTGACCAGCTGTAGCCCTAACGGACATGCAGCTTCCAGCAAGCCAATAGCCTGTTCTCATCTTTCTGTTGTCATCTGTGGCATTGTTTCATTTGAATAAAGCTGTGTTTTATAATCACACCATCTGATCATCATCCTTTAAAGCCCCACCTGGCTAGGGTTTGAATTAACTCAGTTGTTGAGAGTTTGTCACCAATCAACCCTCCCAGGCAAACAATTAGATCTTTAACAGTTTCTGTAAGTCAGAAAGGAAGATCTTTTACGTGCTTGTATTTGTGTTCAGTGCACATTTCACTAATGAGGTCTCATTAAGGTTTATCATCTAATCCTTTGGAGGGGTTCCAAACCACAACTTGGAAACCACTGCATTTGGGATCATGGAAATGTTTTTCACATGCTTTCACTATGACAGCTGGAGCTGTTGTGTCAGGATTAGCTTAATGTCAAAAAGTTTTAAATTTACTAGTAGTCTACGCCTTTCTGTCAGGTGGAATAGACTATAAGCATAGTAAAGACAGTGGGTGTAGATAGTGTTAAGTCATTCTGTTAGCTATTTATCTAGACCAGACAACAGCAGTAAAGCTATATGTAGCTAGCAACTGCTAATTTTAGCTCTACTTTACAGATGGACTGACCTTATTTATACAATAAATATGACGCTGGTAGTTCAAGTTGACGTCTGGGCCAGTTTAGTCACTTTAAACTACATTTATTCCGTTGTTAGCTCACCCCAAAAGCAGCTATACAAACACAAAACCGACATCCAGCAACGTCCACACATCAGTGCGACTCTGAAAGTTAAAACTATTAAACAACAAACTTACCAGGATATTCGCTGTGTTCAGGCCAGGAAGTTTACTAAACGGCTTCAGCAGCGACATCCTCACATATAACCCCTTCAAACGGTCTCAGCGTCGAAAGTTTAGTAAACAAACCCGGTGAAGACACTTTCCGGTCATTTCTTTAACCCGCGCTTCTTTTCCGAATTTACGTCTGACGTCATGACGTTGCGGTTTCTTTGGCGGTTGCCTTCCGCCCCCTACAGGCCGCCGACTGTTTTACAGCTCAGCCTTTATGATCAACACGAGGATGTGAAAAATATCAGTTAAAAGTTATCAAATAAGCAGGGAAGAATTTTGACTCTTGCTCAGTGACAGTTCGGAATGGCAGGTAGGTGCACAAAGCCTCCTGGGTAATGTTCCCATGAAGAAATCCATTTCCTGGTCTTATCCGTACAAATTTTTAAAAATAGATGATTAACTAAAGCAAGCAAACCAGTTATTTTTCCCAGTACGCTGTACTATATTTCAGGTACTTTATTGGACACACCTGTACGATCAGGCGCAATCCAATAGCTCTACTACAATAATCTTTATAAAGCCCCATCTTCAGTTTTAGGAGACATTGTGAGAAATATGTAAATTTAACTACATTTATTGAGGTCATAGTTAAAGGATAGACTAAATTATACTGAAACAAGTCTTCATCTCTTACTGTCCTTACATTTACATACACAATTATTAGAAACACCTCTGAACATAATAAAGTCTACTTCAACACCATCACTCTGACCTTAGCGCAACAACATGTAATTAACACTTTTTTCCACAGCGATCAAAACCTGAACATTACTGCATCATAAAAGTAGACTTAACTCTTTTCCCTTCATTGGATTGCACAGGATTAAGTGAGTGTAAAACACAAAACCTGTGATGGTGCAGTGTTGTCATAAATTTAAATCAGAAAAATGAAGACAGAAGTTAAAGAGAAATATGTGAAATGCATTGCATTTGAATGAAAGCAGAAAATTTTATTCACTTTATGGTGGCACAGCAAAATAGACTCTCACCCAGATTCCTCCAGTTTGTATCACAGCAAAGTATCAATTTGTAAATATGTACGTCATCTTTACACTTTTGTGTGTCAGGATCTGAGTGGAAATATTTGGATGACTTCTTTCAAGGGGATGAGCGATTTTAAAGTACAAGCTGATCACTGCATCTGAACGAATGAGGATCAGGACTTCCCAAATGAGATTGTTATGGCTTGAAGGCAGCAAATAAAACACAAACATTAGAGGTGCCTTAAGCCATTTACAGCTCATTTCAAGCGTTACTATGAGGCCGATAACGAGACCAATCTGGGTAAATAAACTTACAGCTACTGAAACTAATGGAACCGGTATTAACATTAAAGGTCAAACTAATGATAAAAAAATAACAGCACTTTAAGTGAGTAAAGTAAAAACAGACTTCAAGTAGGTCGGCTATCTTTAACTCCTTCCTCACCACTGTCAAAGTAACTGTACATAAGATCAAGGAGATGGCTTTAAAAAAAAAAAAAAAACGATGACTGTACTGCTTTCAGGTCAGACTAGCCTCATGGAGTCTTATAAAAGTCGGTTTGTTTCTTTGACCTCCACCTCTGAAGTAGTTCCCTCCTCCCCACCGACCACCTCAGCTAATTTACACATCCCACTTTGAACAGGAATACACATACAGAGTCAACACACATTCTCATCAGCACACTCTCAGCTCTCCATGCTCCTTTTTACAAGACAATATTATCCAAATCAGTGACTTTGGAGGCATCCCTCCGTGTTCATATCTCTCCGGACTCTCGCTCCTCAGAGCTGGAGCGTCGGTCCCGCTCGTATGACAGGGATCTCTCTCGTTCCCTGGGCTTTGCCATGTCCGGGGAGGGGGACCTTTCCCTGTCCACCCAGTCTCCATATTCTGCTCTGTCATCACGAAAGCCCTCTGCTGCACCCTCTTTCCACTTCTCTTGGGACGGTGAGGGCTCTCTTTCACGGGTGTGAGATGATCTGTCTCTAGAGGATCTAAGAAAAAAACAGTTGCTAAGATTATTTATTTTAAAAAACACATCTCGTAAACCTTGAGGACTTAATGTCCTTGATTTCAATCTGCTATCGGGATGGAAAGCTAAGAGTTATTGTCCACATGTAGAAAAATTGCTAAGTTAATTTCCATAGTGTCAAAATTGGACACATTTGTACTACAGGAGTTACTGATAATGCTCCTTATATTTCCGTATTTTACTTTATATAACATTCAAAAGTATATGTATGCAAAATCTGAATGGCAGTCAGTGGCTACTATGTTAAACTTGCAGTATAAATGTTAACATAAAAGAACAGATCAATTTTTAAATGCATGTACAGCTGAACTGTATGTATTTTATTATAAATTAACCTGTTATTCACTTTAATAATATAGAATTGTGCTAAAAAAAAGACGTTCCTATTTTTTTGTCCCAAATTCTATCAAAAACTCAGATACTTTAAATGAAATAATAATGCTAAATTATATATACAGAGTTTAGCATTAAACAGCTCATGTCTAATCACTGGTTCCATAATGTTACTAGTATATAGTTGAGTGACTGACTAAATTTAGGTTTACTATCAGACCTGCAATCCCACCCTTCATATAGGCTTTATGTGAGTTACAGTGATGATTAAGATCACACCTCTTCCTTTTGTGCCTGTGAGAGTGGGAGCGTGAGCGATGCCTCTCCTTGTGTCGATGTTTCCTCTCTCTCTCACGATCCCGATCGCCACCTTCTTCTCTGGAATGAGATGAGCGGTGACGCCTTGACCGATGGGAAGACGAGCTGCCTCCTTCCCTACATAAATGATTTCACGGGGACAAACACATTTTGATGTTTATGTAATGCTAGACTAATTTTTTATAACTCACATCCTGTTTACATTTGAGGCAGACAACAGTCGGTTTTTCTGTCTGTATGTAGCTACTGCAGCATCAGTCTTCATATTCTGTGAAATCATTCATACATCTCAGACAAAAACAAACTAATCAGGCCATACTGGGCAAAGCAGGCATACCTGTATCGGTCTCCGCTTCTAGATCTTGACCTGAGACAGGAACACACAAAGGACAGTTTCAGATTCCAGGTGACTCGAAACCTTTTCATTGTTCAATTTAGCAGTGGAAGTTGACTGTTTCTTACTTACCTCCTTCGCTCCCTTTCTCGTTCTCTCTCCCATTCTCGCTCTCGTTCCCGCTCTCTTTCTCGCTCTCGCTCCATCTCCCATTGTCGCTCTCTTTCATCTTCTCTTTCACGTTCCTCTCGTCTTCTCATTCGCATTCTTTCTTGTTTCTCTACAACAGCTTTCTGGATTAAGAAAACAAACAAACAAATGAGGTTAACAAGCCCGAGGACCTTAAGAAGGCAAACTCAGTATCCTCTTGTATGTGTCTTCTTATAACTCATTTGTACCTTCAGACTTTTTCTTAACTTAGGGGGTTTATTGTAAGTGAGTAAATTATATATATATCATCCTTACCCTTAGCTTTTCAAGTTTCTCTCGGATCTCAATGAAACCAAGGTGCAGTTTGCCCCCAAAGTGGTCGGCCAGACGGCGATCATTGTCATGGAGGCCCAAGTAAGCTGAGCACACCTCACAGACCCGTAGTTTTTGTTGTTGAAAGCTGGACGCTGGCATCGAGTTCCTGTACACGTCCTGCAAGAACAAAAATTTTAGCCCTAAGGAGTAAGAGTATATTACACATCATTCATTTCATATGGGCTTGAGTAGATCCTGCAGGTCAACAACAGGTTGTTCCTGTGATCTGTTGAAAAACTTAGAGATACTGTGTTAATAAAAATGTCTTGCTGCATGATTTCTATCATTGTAAGACATGCCATCAGTAAACCACTAAACCTTCATTGAGTGAAACCATGCCTCTGGTCTGGATGGCGACTTTAGAGTAAAAATGTGATTCCAACATAAAAACTTATCACAGCAAAGTAAGTAATTCATTTCTGACCTCAGCTTCTTTCTTTAAGGCCCGAGTCTTCTCCACTTTTTCCAGCAGCTGCTGGGCCTCATCTACGTTCCCCTCACCACCCAGCTGCTCTGCCCGGGCCAGCAGCTTCCCGATCTCTTCATTCAGCTCATGCACACGTTCAGCCTTTTCATGGAAGAAGAAACAGAGACAAAGTAATGTCATCTAAGTCTAAAATATGTTACATTGCATAGACTCTTGATAACCAAGTGGCATGAACTTGCAGTTTTCCAAGGATATTAATCACAGTCTGTAATAAAGAGCAAAGCATTCAGAGAAATCTGCTAATTTATCTCACTAACAATGTCAGTGGTGAGTTTGTCACCTTTGCAGCCACTTCAGCGCTGATCTCATCCTGCGTCTCGGCAAGTCTCTTCTTGGCCAGCTCGGTTCTACGATCACAGTCAGCGATGAAAGACTGAAGGTGTTCAGCAGCCTGTAAGAAAACCCATGAGATAACCATCTTGTATTACTTTGTAGGATTGTTAAGAATGCCTGAAGACACCACTACCAAGGGTGTGTCTACTATAAAGTATGTAAATTTGATAGCTATGCCCATAACACCCTGCTCCTCATTATGTCCTGCTCTCTGTCACTCTGAAGAATTCAGCCTCATAACTCACCAAATTGATATGCTTTGAGACAGACTTTTCATCTCAATTACACCTTTACATGGTTTAAATAATTCCCCAACAGCCAGGCTTTTCTCTTTCTGGTAATGAAGCATCCTTTATGCCATAAACTGTGTAAAAAAAACAAAACACTGTAGCTCCAGGAAAACCAAAAGTAAAAGGTAGGGTATTGAGTAATAATTATTTTTAATAATTTACCTGATCCAGAAAACAAACAAATAATCTAAATGATGAGGTGCTGCAATGCAAATCGGGATATAGGAGGAGAACGGAATGAAAAAAACTAGCAAAAAAACAAGGTGCTACTTTGGCTTTGCCACAAGTATTGGTGAGTATTAAAAACACTGCAGAGTCAATTATGACACTATGAGACAGGATTTCACAACACAAACTGTACAAACAGCATGTAGTGCATGATGTTCCTGAAAAGCCCCCAGGTAAAGGTAAACTATTTGCTAACACATCAAAGCTGCAACATTTATTTAACTAAAGAGCCGTCTCTTATTATTACAGGAATCCTTGTATTACAGCAAAGTCTCAGCAATGACAGAAAACCCAGTGATTTAAACATGACACTCATAATAACTAAATGCATCATCAGCCAACAAACCAACAACTTGAGTTTATTCTGCCAAGGCCCATTTTTCCATTTAAATTTGGCACTTGGCATTTTTTTTTAAGTGAGTAAGTATAATCACAGAAAACAATGAATTGTAACTGCAGGACTATACATAGTACTGTGTACCTGTGTTTACTTACATCAAGTTCAAAAAAGTATTCTTGCTCCTTTGAGGCAATCTCATAATCTGCTCTGAGAGCCAAGTCATGAACTTTTATGCACTCTCCCAGGTCCATTCTCTGCAGAAAATAAAATGACATCGATGAATTATGTGAGGCTGCTTCATTTCACTCTTGATATGTCCTAAATTTAAACAATATGTTTATCATGCAAGGAGTGCAGAGTAAGGCATATAATTGTGACAACCTCTGAGTTACTGCTCAGCAAGGCCAGGTCCTTAGCTGATAAAAATCTCAATTCTAAATTTTGAGAATTTTTAAACCCACATCAGGTAAACACTATTGGAACTGAAGCTTATTTAAAGAGTCCAGTTTTGGGGACAGAAAATTATCGGAAATGTTAACAAACTTAAAACAAAATCTCAGTATTTAATCCTTCATGGACACAGAATACCTCATATGAATTCAGTGATATACTGTAGGAAGTCAGTCACTGATAATATTCTGAGAGGTCTGTTCTGCAAGGCTTACTCATTTCAGGGGACTTCTGCTTTCAGTCTGATCGTACACCAATGAAACAACAAAATAATAATGAAAAAACCCTCAGTGGCGGTCCTGTCTGGATATTTATTGACTATATTGGTCCTAAAATTAGAGAAATTCAAATAAAAGAGCAAAGACAAGTCTCACAATATACAACCTTGTGATTCTTCTTTCATTTCAAATTCAAATGCAAGGAGTAGACCTCAAATCAATACAAACAACTTTCCTTGTATTTTCTGTCTGCACTGTGCATGACAGTGTGTATAGGTTAGTGCACGGTGTAGATATGACAATGCCCTCTGTGTGTGAGAGTGTAATCACAGTACTCACAGTGCCTGAGAGTATGTCATGAGGACATGAATCCAAAAGGTGACTTTTGCAGACTCTCTCATCTGTGAATTTGATTCTCTGCCGCATGGTGTCTCCTTTAAAAAAAGAGTGAGAAAACCAGAGCAGCAGATAGACATTAGTAATACAATCCTATGAGCTACAACTCGTGTGTGAGTCAGACTAAAACTTAGCAGCATATACAGATAAAATAATTTGGTGCGGCGTTACACTTGGGAAGACCCAGTCACGCATCTGTTACTGCGTGTATACATATCAATGGACAGGAAAGTTAGCTGCTCGGAAAGAGTCCGAACAAATGATAACATCTGGTGGTAAGCGACGTAGCTACGAGGAAGAGCTCATTGACCATGACTAAGTAAAATGCTAACATATTGTTACGTTTTTCGTTGTAAAGGATGTAACAATAAAACTTGCCAGGTAAAGTCATACACAACAGGTAGCTAGCCGGCTAGCCGTCCTCATGTTAGTTAGCTTGGCTTGCGAAGCATGCTGCACTGTCACCGTCTGCCAGACTGGTTAGCTTGCCGGCTAACGCTAGTAACAATCACAAACTCCTGTCCCCATTTCACCAGCCAACAGTCTAAAGCACACAAAGCGGCGCTCACCGTCTCTCCCCGTCCCCATGAGCTGGTCCAGCATGGCTCGCATCTGCGCCTGGGCCGACATGTTTGTCTGGTTGTTTCGCTAACGCCGTGTGAGTCACTCCTTGCCAGCAGCGGTCTCCACACATGCAGCCTCGTCAACTGCAGGCCTCGTTGGCTCCTACAACACCACCGCGGACAACTTTTCCCTCAAGGAGGAAAAGCCCGAGTCCCCCCGAGCGAGTCAGCTAATGGTGTGTAACGTTAGCTCAATGTACTGGTGAATACAGCACTTTGACGGAGGATAAATGTGACTTTGTGGCGGTGGACGGCTCTGGGTCGGTTGAGCAAGTGCAACGTCTGTTTGAAAACTGCTGGAGTCCGTTGGTCGTATCGTGTGGCGAGTTGAGACAGCGGTGACTGGGTGTACAGAGGGAGTTTGGTTAGCTAACTAAATCTGTGTAGAAATATGTAACCGCTACTGCTGTTACATAGCAACTAACTGTATTTCCAGCCAGTCAGCTAGAAGTTATCAAGTTAGTTCAGTGTCCTCTCTTCCGTCTTCCCAGCTCCCCTCCGTGCGCGTCGCCGCGGAGCGCGTTCTGGTCCCCCCGCCTCGAGGAAGTGCCGCAGTCGGCGTCGCGCGTCGCTTTGGTGACGTTACACGAAAATATGAAGCCAAAAATATTATTAGTTTTCTGCTTTAACAAATTCAACGTTACATACAAGAACACGTAAATCCTCACTCACTACTTAGATTTGTTTACGCTTTGAATGATAATGTCCCCCTCATGCAACATTTTTCTATTAATTTTGGATATGTTTCAAAAATTGTCAGCTTGGATCTTCATACAGATATATAATATCTGGAATAATAACTACTGCACAAAAATGAAAATAAAAATAGTGTGACAATTGCTTGTGTTATTATATTCAGACTGTTCCACTTACACTCATTGCCATGGCAGGATCTTAAAAATACGAATGTCGTTAGGTCAAGCTAAAATATACTATACAGGTGTGTAAAGGTCCTTGACAATTACAAGGACTCCTTGAAATTGAATTCCCAACATGAACATGTAAAGGCTGTTTCCACAACACCACAAATAAAATTATGTATGAGAAATACCAAATCATGTACTTGTGTTTTTTTCTGGGCCTAAAAGTAGTCCTATTTAAATGTAATGAATCCAAACATACTTTAATTAATCTTAAAATATTTACCATGTATATGTTTTAAAGCATAGAGGGAGATCATATGGAGATGCTGATATATAACATAAAGTATAACATCAGAGAAATAAACTATGACATTTCCTGAAGTTAAATTGTTTGGGTGATTGTCAAAAAAAATGTGGCAAGTAATGTTTCACTCGTATTTAAATGAATATTTTTACACCAAATTTGCCACAAAAAAGCTAAAAAATGACCATGCTTGTGAAGTAAGACCAAAACGTTTGTTTTTGCTTACTTTTTCACTCCTTTATAGAAAATAGTTTGTAAAGACAAATCAAAATCTATTTTGCTGGTTTGATATGTGATGTTTTATCATTGGCAAACTGTAAATAACTATACAAACTGATGTAGTGGATGTGATGTTGTATCTTGAGGTTAGTGAGGTGGATGTGAATGAAGTTGTGATTATTCTGGGTAAATTTACAAACAAATTTAAATGGACTGTGTCCATGCCTTGATTTCATAGTTTTATTGACAGAAAAAAAACACATAACTTTTTGTTAAACAATGCAATTTCAATTTTAAATTAAAGCTGCAAGCGGCGTTGGACGGGTCCTCGCATCCATGCTCGTCGTCGAATCCACGCACGTCCACCAGGTGGCGCTGCGACCGAGAGTGTATATTGGCCTATGGATGTGATCACGTCCGCACTCTGATGACACATATAACATTTCAGGCAGATCGGACCATGTCCAGGCTAGTTATAGAGCTTTTCCTTCTATCCACCAGGTGGCGTTATGACTGTGGCTGTATTTCAGCATGTGAATGTCATCAGGGCGGGACTCTGATCATACATGTAAAGTTTGAGGCAGATTAGAGTATGTTTAGGGCAGTTACACAGCAGTTGATGTGTCATGTCGAAGCATCAAAGTTTGGGAGCCTGCCATGGCCACGCCCTCAGACTTTTGTGGAGCATTTTGATAACTTTTGATCACCCATGCCTGGAGTACATCCTGGCTGAATTTCATATCTGTCGGTGTTACCCTGTTTGAGTTGATAGCTTTTCAAAATGTCTAAAAATGACCCAAAATTGAAGGTTGGTGTTAAATTCTAGAAAGAAGAAGATTAAAGAAAGAAAATACATAAAAAAGAAGCAATTAAATAAATGGGAAAAAGTTAAGACAATTAAACTTTTATAAAGTATGGGGGAAAAAAAGATGTAAGAAATTAAAGAATTGTATTTAATAAATAAACAGGAAATTTGTAAATATGTGTTGTAGTCTTTTGCAGTTAATTGATGGATAGGCGTAGTGAGAGACAGCCAGACAATGGGGTAGAAATAAGAATGAGAACAACTAATATAGCACAGGGTTGCGAGCAGGAATCGAACCAGGGCCTCAGGGTTGAGGACCAACTACATGCGTCAGTGGCTTAACCCGCAGAGCTATATGATCACGCATGTTGGCTGTCAGCAAAGGTGTATCAATCCAATAGAAAGTCTAGGGGTAGGGTTCGGGTTACAGAGGAAGGTCCTGACAGTAGCACTGTACCAAAAACATGGATATAAAATTATACATTTTTTCATAATTTAATATTAAGTCACACTAGCCAAAAAATTCTTAGAATAAAGTTGGGGTTTTTCCTTCAGCCGTTGTGGTTGCACTTTACCTTTAGGTTATCTAGATCTACAACGGCTGAAGGAAAAACCACAGATTAATTTCTCAGAATATTCGGCTGCTTAGTATTAACATTAAAAATATTTATGTGTAATATTAATTACCCTATTTTTTTCATTACAACTGTAAGGACCTTCCTCTCCAACCCTAACCCTACCCCTAGACTTTCTATTGGATTAATACACGTTTTCAAGACCAGAACATGTGTGGTCATGTAGCTCTACGGGTTACGCCTGTGATGTTCAGGACTCATTCTTGTATTTTACACTCTCTGATGTTTTCTTTTCTTCATGTCTAGTGTGTGAATCATTTCTGGTTTGTCTCTTCAGTGTCTCATGTGGCCCTGCAGCTTCTCCTCCTCCACCTCCTCCTGAAGCCTTCATCTTCTTCATCATCAGCTGCTCAGTGACTCTGTTGGACGTCTCACCGTGTGGCAGCAGCTCAGGTCAGTGGTGAAGATCCTCTTTATCAGCTCCACACCCACAGACGTAGTGAACGCGGCGTCTGTTGTTGTGCTAATAAGAAGCTGCATCTGAGCAGCAGCAGCTCTGTTCACTCCAGCCTCAGTCACACATGGAGTCAGAGCAACACTCTGTCAGAGCTGATTCCTCAATGTTAGATCTGATTAATCTCTCTCTAGTAACAGGTTATGTACCACAGGCTTTTAAGGTTGCTGTAATCAAACCTTTACTTAAAAAGCCCACTCTAGATCCAGATGTTTTAGCCAACTATAGACCAGTTTCCAACCTCCCATTTCTCTCCAAAATTCTGGAAAGAACAGTTGCAAATCAATTATGTGAACATTTACAAAGGAATAGCTTGTTTGAAGAGTTTCAGTCAGGCTTCAGAGTGCATCATAGCACAGAAACAGCTCTGGTGAAAGTTACTAATGACCTTCTCATAGCGTCAGATAATGGACTGGTCTCTATACTTATTTTATTGGACCTTAGTGCAGCATTCGATACAATTGACCACAAACTTTTATTACAGCGACTAGAACATTCTATTGGCATTAAAGGGACAGCACTGGACTGGTTTAAATCCTACTTATCAGACAGGTTCCAGTTTGTGCATGTCAACAATGACTCTTCTGAGCATACTAGGGTTAATCATGGAGTTCCTCAGGGTTCCGTCTTAGGACCAATACTGTTCACATTATACATGCTTCCCTTAGGCAACATTATTAGGAAGCACTGTATTAATTTCCATTGTTATGCTGACGACACTCAATTGTATTTATCTATGAAGCCAAATGAAACTAATCAGCTAGCTAGACTACAAGATTGTCTTAAGGACATAAAGACCTGGATGACCTATAATTTCTTACTACTAAATTCAGACAAGACTGAAGTCATTGTATTTGGCCCCAAACATCTTAGAGAATTGCTTTCAAAGCATATAGCTACTCTGGATGGCATTACATTGGCCTCCAGTACTACTGTGAGGAACCTCGGTGTTATCTTTGACCAGGACATGTCCTTTAACTCGCACATAAAACAAATTTGTAGGACTTCCTTTTTCCACCTGAGAAATATTGTGAAAATCAGGAACATCCTGTCTCAGAGTGATGCAGAAAAACTAGTCCATGCATTTGTTACTTCTAGGCTTGACTACTGTAATTCCTTATTATCAGGTTGTCCCAATAGCTCTCTGAAACATCTACAGCTGATCCAAAATGCTGCAGCCAGAGTACTGACGGGAGTTAGCAAGAGAGATCATATTTCTCCTATATTGGATTCTCTTCATTGGCTTCCTGTTAAATCTAGAATAGAATTCAAAATCCTTCTTCTGACATATAAAGCTCAACAACCAATCTCCATCATATCTTAAAGACCTGATAGTACCATATTATCCTAGCAGAACTCTTCGCTCTCAGACTGCAGGCTTACTTGTTGTTCCTAGAATCTCTAAAAGTAGAATGGGAGGCAGAGCCTTCAGTTATCAGGCGCCTCTCCTGTGGAACCAGCTCCCAGTTTGGGTTCGGGAGGCGGACACCCTCTCTATTTTTAAGACCAGGCTTAAAACCTTCCTTTTCGACAAAGCTTATAGTTAGGGCTGACTGGGGGACCCTGACGGGGTATGCTTGTGTTTTCATTTGCACAACTGACTTCCCCTCTTGACGTCCCTTAGTTCTGCCCCTAGTTATGCTGCTATAGGCCTAGACTGCTGGGGAACCTCTCTTGATGCACTGAGCCCTTCTCTAACTACCTATGTATTTACTACATATACCATTATTGCATTACATTCACTCTGTTTCTTTCTGTGTCCTTTCTCCGAGTGTCCCTGGTCCCAGAGCTGGATGCTGGATGCTTCAGATGTGTGGCTGTGTTTTATGGTCCTTGTGTCCCACCCCCCACCTCTCTATCTCTACCCCTCTATCTCTACCTCTACCCCTCTATCTCTACCTTTCTACCTCTTCTGTCCCTCTCAACCCGCCCGGCCAGCAGGCAGATGGTTCCCCCCACATTAGAGCCGGGTTCTGCTCGAGGTTTTTTTCCCTGTTAAAAGGGTGTTTTCCTTGCCACTGTCGCCTTTTGGCTTGCTCTGGGGGTCAGGCATATGGGTTCTGTAAAGCGTCTCGAGACAATTTGACTGTAATTGGCGCTATATAAATAAAATTGAATTGAAAATTGAATTGAACTGAGAGCTCTCAGCAGTTTTCTACCCATTTAAGAACAGGACAAACCGAACAAGCTGTTGTATCGATTTGTCCACGATTTCCTCTCGTGTCCATTTTAAGGAGTTTGCAGTCAACCAAGGCCGACTCAGAATCACTCCCACCGGGAAGATCTGTGAAGGAAGGTCCACCCGGCTGGTCCAGAAGCTCCGGTCCAGCAGAGCAGCGTCAGGATGGAGACGTAACCGGGTGAGTTAACTAGAGAGGCGACACATTCACATAGAAAATCCAACAATTCCTTCTGTTTTTACAGTTTGTGACTCTGGTAAATGGTGTCATTTTTCAAAGCTGGTGGGTTTTGGGCTTCACAGATTGAACCTAAATGCTTTTCTTAAACAAACTGCTGAGCTGCTGCACAGTGAAATGTTTGAGTGGAGCTCAGGATGAAAGCATCAGAGCTGTTTTACATGTTTTTATGTTCAGCTAATATCATTTCCTCTGGACAATGTTTGTGGTGTTAGAAGTGGACGTTTGTAGGGAGTTTTCAGTTGTAATACTTAAATGCATAAATATTTGCAGTGGTGGTTTCACTGCAAGCATCTACTGATGTCACCAGTGAAGTAAATAAAAACAGCATTTGTTGAACTTTACGCCTCTCAGTGTCTGCAGTTAGTTTAGCTGAATCAATGCAAAGATATTTCTATTTTTCTACATGACAGGAATGTCAGTGAAATCCAAATGCTAAGAATAAACAAGTGATCTGCCTGGTCACAGATCCCACTTTAATCCAAAATAAAGACTTTGCAAGGAAATGAACTTGAAATATGAGCCACCAGTAAAAGTTGTGATCAGACAGAAGGGCCTGTATTTTATCTTTGGAGAAGTTTAACATGTAAGTTTGTGCAGCTGATCAGTGGTGAGGCCTGTGGATGACTGGAGATGTGTGTGGACACTTAGACGAAGCAGCAAATGTGTTGAAAATGAGTTGTCTTCTCAGAGTCTTGAAGATGTTTTGTCAGAGCTAAGAAAGAAGTAAGAGATCCTGCAGGTGATTGTTGAGTGGTGTTGAGGAATTTGAATGTAGAGGAATAGCAAAGAGATTTTGAAGATATTTAAGCCATAAGTTGTATTTTATTTGTTTGCTGTTCTCTCCCATTTGTAGTGAAGAGAAGTGATTTGACATGAAGAATGTGATTTGTGTGGCTTTGAAATTGTGTTAAAATGTAAAAATGAGTGATGAGGAGAAGAGTGTGACTTTTTAGTATTGTGTTTTTTAGCGTGTTCTTTAAAAGTTGTAGGTAGATTATCTTCTTTTTTTGATTTTGTGGATTGTTTTTTTTTCTTTCAGTGTTGATGTCACCGCCTTGACGAATAGAAGAAAAGCCTGTATTTGGGTATGTAGGACTGGTAGTCCAGAGGTAGTGGTGGTGGTTTGGAACCTGGAGAGTGCAGGTTCAATCCCCCACCCTGCTCAAGCTTTTTTTTTTTTACATTTGGGCAAAATTTGCCAAAAATCTTCTTGAAAGACAGGTGCCTTCGTGCCTTCGTGCCTTCGTGCCTTCGTGCCTTCGTGCCTTCGTGCCTTCGTGCCTTCGTGCCTTCGTGCCTTCGTGCCTTCGTGCCTTCGTGCCTTCGTGCCTTCGTGCCTTCGTGCCTTCGTGCCTTCGTGCCTTCGTGCCTTCGTGCCTTCGTGCCTTCGTGCCTTCGTGCCTTCGTGCCTTCGTGCCTTCGTGCCTTCGTGCCTTCGTGCCTTCGTGCCTTCGTGCCTTCGTGCCTTCGTGCCTTCGTGCCTTCGTGCCTTCGTGCCTTCGTGCCTTCGTGCCTTCGTGCCTTCGTGCCTTCGTGCCTTCGTGCCTTCGTGCCTTCGTGCCTTCGTGCCTTCGTGCCTTCGTGCCTTCGTGCCTTCGTGCCTTCGTGCCTTCGTGCCTTCGTGCCTTCGTGCCTTCGTGCCTTGCTTATGGGTAAATCTCCTGGTTTTCCTTTTTCCAGGATCCATCCTTGAAGTCCAGTCCAGCGACACTCCACACCACAGACCCCAACCTTTCCACTCCACTATCACCCTCCACAAGGTTCCCAGCGGGGATTCGAACCGTGACCATCCACATGACAGACACACACCCTCTGTGTGAGCTATCTGTCACACAAGGTCCTTGGTGGAGTTTGTTGTAATGATGGTTGCAAGAGGTTGTCATGCAGCCAAAGTGTAAAAAGACCCTTGAGCTGGATTCAAACCAAGGACCTCCTGGATGAGAGGCAGATAACTTACCACTGCACTATCCTTCCTACTGGGTGTAGCTGTTAGTTTTCGTAAATGATGGTACACAAAAGTATTAAGGACGTGAAGATAATAAAGGTACTAAGGTACCGGGGAGGCAAAAAACTTACCTCTACACCACCTGTCCTACAAGATGTTGCTCTAACTTTGCTTAAATGATGCTATCAATTAGTACTGGCGCAACCAAACGACAAATAAAAGGTGTGAGTGGAGATCTGAATCATGTCAGGTTTGTTTCTGACACTGAATACACCCAATCTCATCTGATCTGCAAAGCTAAGCAGGGTTGGGCCTGGTTAGTATTTGGATGGGAGACTACCTGGGAATACCAGGTGCTGTAAGCTTTTTACTTCTCCTCACAACCTGAACAACACACTGCTAGCGACAGCTATCAACTAAAACCTCTTGGTTTCTTTATTATACACTCTATGAGGTGGATAAGCTGCAGCTCATGCTGATTTATTGCTGCTTCTGGTTGGAGCCAAAGAACAAAGGCTTCACCTGTTGGAGCAGCTGATGTCCTGCAGCCTCTTCACCACAGAAAGCCTCTGACAGCTTCAATTCTTTACACTCTGACTGCAAGACACCAATCACATAGGAACATTTACATGTATGGAACAAAGAGCTGAGCTGACACTCAACATATGTTTGAGCATTTATTGATAAAGACATTCAAACATGTCTAGAGATAGAACACCAACGCACGGTGTAAGAAAGGTCAGAACAGACTTCACCTGCTCAGGAAACTGAGGTCCTTCGGGGTGCAGGGAGCAATTCTGAGGACCTTTTATGGTTGTGTGGTGGTATCAGCCATCCTGTATGGACTGGTCTGCTGGAGCAGCAGCATCACGGCTGCAGACAGGAAGAGACTAAAGAAACTGGTTAAGAAAGCAAGCTCTGTCCTGGGCTGGTGGTAGACAGGAGGATGATGACAAAGCTGTTGTCTATCATGGAGGACATCTCCCACCCCCTGCAGGAAACAGGACCATCACCGGCAGCTCCTTCAGGGACAGACTGCTTCACCCACGATGTTTGAAGGAGGTCCTTCCTTCCTGCAGCAGTCAGACTGTGTTCAATCAAGCCTGCTCCCAGTAGTTCAGATCACCCATGAAGTAACTGCAATAAAATGTAAATAAGTCAATATGTGCAATTTCACAGGGTTTTTTTTTTTACAAGCATTTCTATTTCTTCTCTAAGGAGAAAGCATCTATTTATATCTGTGCACTGAGTGCTGCTTTTTTTTTTTTTTAACTTTTTTCCTATCTGCTACTGCCACACTGAAAATTTCCCCACTGCAGGATCTACCTATCCATCCATCTATCTATGGTCCATCTACCTCCCTACCTATCTATCCATCCATCCATCCATCCATCCATCCATCCATCCATCCATCCATCTATCCATCCATCCATCCATCCATCCATCCATCCATCCATCCATCCATCCATCCATCTATCCATCCATCCATCCACCCATCCATCCATCCATCTCTCTCACAGGTGTGGGGGTTGATTCACCTGTTCTCAATCACCTTAATCCACGAAGGCCCGGTTCTTCATTCTTCCGCTCTCTGCCAGACCACAGACTTTGAAACCAGAACCTTTCTCCTACAATTAGTCTGGTTTCCCCTTTTTGTTTTCACCTTGGTTTAGTTATCCTTTCTGTGTTGGTTTTAGTTTCATTCGTTAAATAAACTCCTTGTAATCTTTGACCTGTGTCTGCAGATGTCCTGTGACACCAATGATCCCATCTGATATTTAGCATGTTTTCAATTATTGGTCCCATTTCTTAAAAAAAAAAAAAAAAAAAAAAAAAAAGCCCCCTGAAATCTGATCAGATAAATGAATGTGAAACTACTTTGGGTCTGCTGCAGCTGCCTCCCTCTGATCTTGTTCCTGCCCACAGCACAATCTGATCAGTGAAACACTGAAGGACAACTTCAGCATGTAAAACATAAATAAGCAAAGGCTGCAACTCGTGATTATTTTAATTTTAACTTAACTTTATGTGCTGTTCAAAAACTTTATTTTTTCTGCAAATGTGTAGTGATTCCAAATCTTGGTTATTGATCTCCTTGATTACAAAAAAAATCTGTATTGACCCGGAAAAAAAACAAACATGTCAGGCACCCTATGATGTTAACTGTTTGCCTGAATGTTTTTGTTTAAAATCCTCAGTAATAACCTTTGACTGGTTGCTCTTAACCCTGTAAAACTCACTGCTGCAAAAATACAACATCAGCTTATTTTTTAATTACTATTTTCTATTATATATATCTGAAATAAACCCTAATCTGTGGGTCTGACAGCAGCGTGAGGTCAAAGAAGCTGCCATCAGCTGCTGCACTTCTGTCCGTCCAGCAGATGGAGCCATGGAGCTGCAGTGAAGTGAAGAGCAGCACAAGGCAACCACCACTTCCATCCACTGACGCATTCAATTTGACTGACGCTAATGTTTTATTGACTTCCAACCACTAAACCAATATGATCACTGATGCACTGAGCTGAAGAAGTAATGTTACATTTCAAACATAACTGGGGAAATAACCGAAACTTCTTCCTTAGGAAAGGAGAAAGTATAAGAGTATAAAGGCAGTGCAAGAATAAATAAGAAAAAAACGGTGCAAAAATTGCCCATAGCATTATATACAGATGACTTTATTCTTAAAAAAAAAAAAAAAACAACAAACATGTAGAAGACTATATACAGGGGATCAGGTTTCAGGTATAGATAGATCGACAGATGAATCCTTACTGTGAAAATATTTAAAGACATTGAGCATTGTGCAATATAAGGTCAGTCAGCAGCCTCAGTTCATGCACCAAGAAAACTTTTATGCATTTTTTAAAAATAAATTTTCTCCATTTACAAGGCAGGGAGAGAACCGAAACTTCTTCCTTAATAGTTCCTGTTTAGTTTGTATGCTGTGGTGTCAGGATTACTACACGTGGAAATGAATATCAAATTAAAATCATTTCCATATCTTGACAAGTTGTTGCGATCAAAAAGTAAACTAAAGCTGCAAGCAGCGTTGGACGGGTCCTCGCATCCTTGCTGGTCGGCGAATCCACGCACATCCACCAGGTGGCGCTGCGACCGAGAGTGCATGTCGGCCTATGGATGCGATGAGGGCTGGACTCTGATCACACGTGCAAAATTTCAGGCAGATTGGAGCATATTCAGGCTACTTCTAGAGCTTTTCCTGTCCATCCACCAGGTGGCGCTGCGACCGAGAGTGTATATTGGCCTATGGATGTGATCAGGGTCAGACTCTGATCACACGTAAAATTTCAGGCAGATCGGACCATGTCCAGGCTAGTTATAGAGCATTTCCTTCCAACCACCAGGTGGCGCTGCGACCGAGAGTTTATGTCGGCCTATGGATGTGATCAGGACTGGACTCTGATCACACCTGTAAAGTTTGAGGCAGATTGGAGCATGTTTAGGGCAGTTACACAGCAGTTGATGTTTCATGGCGAAGCATCAAAATTCACGAGGCCGCCATGGCCACGCCCTCAGACTTAAGGTGAGCATTTTGATAACTTTTGATCACCCATGCCTGGACTACATCCTGGCCGAATTTCAGCTCTCTCGGTGTTACCCTATGTGAGTTTATAGCTTTTGAAAATGTACAAAAATGACCCAAAATCGTCAAAACGTATGACATATAATTCAAAATGGCCGACTTCCTGTTGGGTTTTGGGCATGGCTGTCAATTACATTTTGGTGTGTCTTGACGAGTTACATATGCCTACCAAGTTTCATAATTCTAGGTGACACGTACTGGCCGTAGTAAATGTTTGAAATTTTCCAGGTGGCGCTATGGAGCAATTTTGCCAAACACATGTGCAGTTTCCCTAAAATCTGAAATGGGTTGCCGGTCCAGATATGTGTGGTAATTTTGGCGAGCATTTGAGCATTTTTAACCTGTCAAAAAGTACTTTGTTTATTCCGGCAACGATACGTTGCCACGGCAACAGCGTTTTATGAATCGTCAAAATCTTCACACTGTGCCATCGTCAATGTGTGGTCACTCACCTGACCAATTTTCAGAATCATATGACAAAGTATCAGGCAATGGCACGTGCAAATGTAATGACAATTTCTTCCTGTTGCCAATAGGTGGCGCTATGAGTATTTCTAAATTTATGAATGTGGCTGTGTTCAGAACCGGACTGGTGTCCATCACATCAAGTTTGGTCCGGATTGGATCATTTCCAGCTGAGATATTAATAATTCAATTTTTATGGCGAGAAATCGAAATTCGCCGCAATGCCACAGACACGCCCCTTGACGACGAGTCACCATTTTCTTTGGGAATCATCATCAATGTGTTCAGGCTTATGTTACCACATTTGAGGTGAATCTGATCAACGTGCTAAGAATAGTACATCAAAGTGTGAAAAATGTCAATTTCCTGCTACCACAAGGTGGCGCTATGACTGTGAATGTATATAACCACATGGATATTGTCAGGGCTGGACATTGATCACACATGTCAAATTTCAGGCAGATTGGACCATGTACAGCTGAGTTAGACACCACTTCCTCTTTCATGGCGAAGGATCCATTTTTTTGGGAGTCGCCATGGCCACGCCCTTTGAAATGAGATGAACATTTTGATAATTTTTCATCAGGTCGCGTGTTTGCATATATTGGCCAAATTTGACGTCTGTCGGACTTATCCCCGATGAGTTATTAATTTTGAAAAATTTACAGCTAATTCAAGATGGCCGACTTCCTGTTGGTGTTAGGGCGTGGTCATGATTGACTTTTTTGGGTTTCCTGATGTGCTGAATATGCATACAAAATTTTGTAGCTGTACATGAAACATCGTGCAAGTTGGCCTAATGACCAAATTTTCAATTTTCCAGGGGGCGCTATGGAGCCATTTTGCCACACACATGCGCAACTCCCATAAAATATCAAATTTTTCGCGAGGCCTGATGAGCATGCCACGTTTGATGCGTTTTGGGGTATGATAAGGCCGCCAAAAAGGCAATTCAAAAGTCCGGAAAAGAATAATAATAATAATAATAATAATAATAATAATAATAAATAATTCCTTGCATTCCAATAGGGTCTTCGCACCATTCGGTGCTCGGACCCTAATTAGATGGTGAATAAATGGACGAAATTTCACTATGTATTTGTATAAATGTCATAGACCGTTTACAGTATATGAAACATATATTGTTGTTTAATTTTGTTCTAAATAAAGTTTGAAATCTTTTTTTCAAAAAGGAAACAAATTAGCAGGCAGTTGGTCATATCAGCTGTCTAAATACGTCTATATCATTGTTGGTGTGTTTTTCAGTCAAAAGGCACGTCACGCCCTTATATTAGTCATCCCCTTTCCACCCAGGACATCACATATACTGGAAAAATGGCGACCAGTTTACTGCGGCTCCCGCTGCGACTTTCCAGCAGAAATACGGGGATAATGACCCGTAATTCCGGCTTGAAAACATCAAACATATCCAGGACGACTCAAAGCAGGACCGCAGTATCCACGCCGTCTGGAGCAATCCTACCGAAACCGGATAAAGTGAGTTTTTCTGCCTTTGTTACCGAAAAAAAAACTGACAGGAAAATGTGACTGACAGAGGAGGCGGGACTTAGCGCTGAACTGACAGCACTTCTGGCCAATAGAAAGACAGAAGACTCTCTGACTTCCTCCAGTTAACCAATGAACGCGTGTTTACACAGACCTAGAGGCAATTCAGGAAGTAATTGCCCCTAATTTTACATATTCAAGGCAAATTCTTGATTCAAGGTGACGTTTAATGTAAGCATTGGTACTAATATACAATTAGGAGATTGTCCCTTCGAAAATTGTTGTGTTTGGTGCGTAATAATTTGACCTAGTGACTAAACCTTTTGCTCTATGCGATTGCTCAGGCTGAAACTGTCGAAGTGACCGGGATGAAGGAGGCATAAATGCTCAGATCACAGTGAAATACAACCTACGATGTTTTATCCCTCACATTAAATGCACATTAGCCTCTATTGTACCTGATCTCCATGGAATTGAATAACATACTGGAGCCCTGTTAAACACACATTCCTGCCACTGTTTCAGCAGTGTCATAGCAAAATCAGTTTGGTGAATCTCCATTATTAATACTAATATTTTAGAGTCTCACCCTTAATATTTGTTATAGGAAGGTAACGTATTTTAAATAATGTTTGTAGGGTTTTGATGGTTATTTTTAAATGACTTTGGTAAATTGGCACCATAAATAACAATGTAGGCTCTTAACTTCAATCTTATTATCATTAAAAGCATAAGTTAACATAGGAATGTGCACTGACCATGCAGCAATGGTGTTTAAACTTGATTTTTACACCAAGACTTTCCTCAAAATGGCTCCGGATTCACTATTAAGTCCAAGTGATATCTAAGGCATCTTCAGTTAAAGATGCTTTGATATGATAGAACATGTTTACAGTTTTTGTAAAGTGTGCTTACCGTAACTGTCATCTTAGCAACAGAGAATGTCCTCTGAAGCCAGCTGTGTCTGCTGCCAGACACAATCCACAATGCAATATTAGCTGATTAAGAATTAGCTGATTAAGCTGATGAAACAGTAACCTATAATCACAAATATAGAACAAACTAACTTCACAGCAAACTGATGTGGGGACATGGCTTTAACCCTAACGTTTCATGTCATTTGATTTTGCAGACGCCTTTCGGTCTTATCCGCATGACAGTAGTGGTGGTGCCCTTCCTTTATGTGGGAACTCTCATCAGCAAGAACTTTGCCGCTCTCTTGGAGGAGCATGACATCTTTGTCCCTGAGGATGACGATGATGACGATTGAGCTAACTTTGGAAAATAAATGGTAAAGTCAAAGTGTACATTAGTCACACCTTATTTAATGTTTACACATCACTGCATGGACCTTCTATGCACAATCTTATCCTGTGTAGAGGGTGTGTCAGCTGCATGTTAAAGGGTGCAAGTTACTGCATGCTTGCAGTGACGACAACTGGTAACACAACTTTTTTTTTTTTCTAAAATTTACATCCACAGGGTGCTTCACAATGTTGACTGAGAGCATACCAGCTGGCACAGGGAAGATTGGGAAGATGGGGCACTTTGACTTCCAAATACACCCCTCTACCTCCACCCATCTCCTTCCTCTCTCCTGATATTTATCTTGTTTTCACTTAAAGATTATATCAGAAATATCATATCATGTGAGGCTTTCAAAACTACTTTATGCCTTCACTCTTGTTTGCATGTTTGTGTATCTACTCAATAAACAGAGTCGATTACATGTGGACAACACTTGTTATTTAACAGTCTGCTTTTGCCATAGGTTTTATTGTGACTCCTCCAAGACATATCCAGTCATTGTCATACAATAATGTTGTTGTTATATTTTGCATATACTTTATATTGGCTTGCTGTCTTCAAAGGGTTGTCCTCATTGGTCAAGTCTGTCTCGCTCCCTCCTGAAGTGCAGCGTTGGCCAGTCTCAAGTGTTCGTTGAGGGAGCCCATCTCCAACTGGCTACGACCCCTCGTGTCACTCAGCTCCACATAGGCCTCCTTATAACGCTCATAAGCTGCTTCCTTCTCCTAGAGCAGACAAACATGATAGGTAGATCAGTGCAAATCTGAAATGTCTGTTCAACATTCTGAATTTACAATATGTAGAACAGTGTCTTTTTTTAATGACAATAAGTGCTTCAGTAGGAAACAAGACTTTTTTATTTTTGGTTCTTGCAGATGTTTGACTTCCTCAGTTTGAGCTGATTGGAGTCTTAGTTATATGTTGTATTCCCCAAATTACAGAGCTAAAGCCCATTAATGACCTGCTAGGTCCCTGGTAAGCACTGGAACACAACTACTTGTGCAACTCTCCATTCCTAGGGTTCCATATCCTAAGGGTTTTAACCTAACTAGGAATCTAGAACTGCTTAAGCTGGAGTCAAGGAAACTCTCCTAGTTTCTGACTACCTTCATCCAATCACCTACCCTGCTTACTCTAATACTTGACCCAACTGGGTAGCCTCCTTAGCCAAGTTGTCCTAATAGTTACATTTGTTAACGGCAGCTTTGCTCAACCTGGGATCTTGGTATGTTGCTAGGTTATGTTTAGAGGTTAGGATAAAAACCCCAGGGATATGTTCATAAATCTCTACTCACACTGACTCTTACAACCTGAAAGGCTTGCTGTGAAACTGTCAGGAGAAGGATAACCTAAGGTGTTTAATGGTGGTGAAACTGTCTTGTGAGTCGTGTGAAGACGGTGTTCTAGGTACCTAAAAAATGGTGTCATGGACGCTCTCCTCTGTTTAGAGATCCCTGCTTCAGTTTTACACTAGATGGCTTCCTCAGCTCCTCTCAACCCATCTTCTATGTTTTCTGTCCAGAATGTGAACATTGTGCATGTGTGGTTTAGTCTCCTCTTGGTCTGTGCAGTCCTTGCTGCATGTTGTTTGACTTGTGTTCAGGTGTTTTATCCTGAAAGTGAACCCATTTTTGTTTCTTAATGCTGCTGGGTCTGAAGTGCCTGAGATGTGTTTGTAGAAAATAGGTGACATCACGTTTCTGTGGTTTCATCTGGGTCCAGCTTTAGAAACGGTGACATTCTTTGATGAAAATTCCAGTTTCCTTCTAATCCCTTAGTATAACTATGGCCTTGATGACAAAGAATCTACAGAGATGCACAGATTATTGATACTTAGAATGATGCAAAGATCATAAAACATACCTTGATAAGAGATTGCATTTCATTCTGTAGACAGCTGATTTCTTTTTTAAGATATTGAACCTCGTTTTCTTTTGCTCTTAACAGTGTCTGAAAGACAAGATAAGACTTTTAACTCTTACCAGTTAAGCAAAATGTGGGCTGTAACTAACAATTTTTAAAACAAATCTGTATTGTACACTATTGTATGTTTGTAATTATAATACATTTTCCAGAGCAAAGTTATACAGTTGGAAAATCAAGATAAAACAGCTCAAACATGTACAAATGAAATAAAATTAGGCCACTAAAACAAAGAGGTTAATATATAATCAAATACTCGACAATAATGTAATAAAAAATGAAGATTTGAGGGTGGAATAAACTAATTGAGGAATTTAAAAGTAAATGGACAAATGGACAATAACGTAATAATTATTGAAATACAGATTTAAAATATTTTTTATAATTTCAGCAAGCCTCAGAATCAGTGACTTGGCAGAAAATCGTGTAAAATGTCCATCAGGTGCAGAAGCAAAAATTGTGTTGTTGAACCAACAATCCCAAAACCCAAATATATTCAATTTACGATTAAAATGGCAGAACAGTTACCAATTAGTTTTCTGTCAATCAACCAATCAAGTAATTGTGAAACATTTTAGCTCTAAATAAGAACAATTCCATGTCATTAGAAAGTCTCATTGGTCCGTGATTTCTGGATGTATAGCGACGAACTTAGATGTGCACAATAACAAAGATGCACCACAATTCAGCCAGTAGGTGGCAGTATGTGCTGCATCCGTCCAAAGATGCTTAACTCAAATGAGGCCATCAAAAAGAAAAAAAAAAAAAAAGGGAAGGAGGTGGCTGTTGCTGCAGGGAGCCATTACTGAGATACAAGACAAAAGAGTTTGCATGCCCTGATCCATTTGTTTTATTAAAGTGGGTCCAGAATCCCACAGCACATCAGTTGTTGCTTCGTAGCTCCCTGTGATGACGTTAGTATCGACAAATGTCCTTCAGGCCCAAGGTAACAACTGACATGCAATACGTAACACTGGGGAGGGATGCACTGAGAGTTTAAGAGGCTGCATAACAGCTGGACTTTTACACTCAGGTACCTCTAATTCTGAAGCTGTGCGCTCTGTGTTGCAAAGGGATGCCACATCCGACCTTTGACCTGTGATGAAATAGCGCATACGGCTGATCTCCTCCGCCAGCTTGGCCTTAAGCTCCTGCAAAAGAAATTTTTAGCTCAAATTACATATTGAATAACCGTTTTAAACTTGTGCTGAGCAATCATCTCACTTTGTATAAGATTATTTTGCGTTCAGTTTTTACAAAAGGCCTGTACAGACACCTTGTTCTCTCTTCGGAGCTGCTCCAGCTCTTTCTCCTTGTAGCTGAGCTCGGTCTCTCGGCTCTTGCTGCTCTGCTCAGTGCGACTCAGCTCCAGGCACTTCTGGGAGTAGCGTTCTGACAGCATATCTAACTCGCCGTGTAAGAGGTCCGCCTGGGGCCTGACACGCACAAACATATGAGTTGTAGAGTAAATTATAAGGCACCATCATACAAGAGATCATGGTCAACTGTAGAACATTGTGAGTATGCAGCAAGGCCTGAACGACACACATTAAACTTACACGTGTCCTCTGTATGAAGAATCCACGTGAGCTGCTCCTCCAGACAACCTCGTGGCCTTTTCCAGTTCTCTGTCTAGTTCCCCTCTGTGAGCTGCTCGTAGCGCCTCCATAGCTTCGATGAACAGTGTTAATTAGTTTGGAAATGAATTGAATCCACTTTAAAAGCAGCACAGTTATAAGGAGAGAGAGGCCAAGAGCACAGCATCAGTGGGCATCATGGTCTTTAAAAACAACTACGGCTACAAAAAATTATAGATTGCAAGCGAAAACGCCTAAGAACAACGTTTGCATTTGTGGTTGCTCTTTCTTTGGTAACACCTTATTATATAATTAGGAAAGATTTGAAAAAAATTGTTCATATTTTCATTTTGCAATATCTGGAGTTTCTCTACAAGTTTGCTACCTTTACTTGGCATTTTACATAATTTCTGTATCATATCACTATGTTACAAATATTACTTTCCTTTTTTCAAGGGTAGAAAAGGGTTAAATATTTTCTGTGACCTTCATGTGCTTAACTAAAGAAGCTTAGAGGCTACATTAAAGCAAGTTAAAGCGTAAAACTAAGTACATTTAATTAAGAACTGAACATAAGTACAATTTTAAAGTGCTTGTTTTTTACTTGAGTAATTCCATTGTATGCTTCCTTATGCTTCCATTCCACTATCAGAGGGAAATGTTGTATTATCATAATGCTATATATTTTTTTGACAGCTTACACGTCGCTTTTAAGAAGAACATTGAACACATGACAATGAAGAAGCGGGCTTGTTTAAGCAAGTGCTGCATGTTGAAGATTATATATATCAGTGGTTTCCAAACATTTTAGCCTGTGATAACTAATATTTTAAAAAAGTAATGTGCATTTGGAGTTAAGGGTCTATCAGTTGTTCACCAAATAGCAATTCTCCCCTTTAAACTTACTTGGCTTTACACGAAATATTCAAATCCTCCAAACTCTCACTAAAAACCAAATATTAAAATCAATAAGTCTGTAAACTGAAAACTAATTTCTACATCAGGAATTTGATTTTCTTCCCTCCTCTCTCTTTTATCATCTGATGACTCCTCAGATTTAAATAAAATTGTATATAAAGTACTTCAGACCAGCAATAGCATGTTGCTGACAGACAGTTGCTGTATAATAATATATCAGTATAAAAATATCAGTGGGACAAAAGCAGTACTTTGACATTAATACTCTAACTACATTTGCTGACAATAACTATTTACTTTTTGCTGGAGTAGGATTTTTCAAGCAGGACTTTTACTTGTAATTGAATATTTATTAAAATAACTGGATATGATTATGATTACCACAGGGCAGATTTTAAAACATTACAGGTAAAAATTGATAAAGTATAAAAGTAGAAACTGGGAAAAATCTTATAATACGACTGTGTATGTAAGTATGAAAAATTATTATTCTATTGTTTTTAATTGTGGTCCAAATTTCGGAAATATGATTGGAAATAAAATAAATTGCTGTTCCGTCAACCCCTGACAAAGAGGATTTTCTAATCAAAGCCAACATGTGTCAAACTGTAGCTCGTTACCTTTAGCAGCTGCCTGACTCTCCTCCTGCACCATCCTGTCTCTCTGCTCCTGCAGCTCCTTCACCTCCTTCGCATGTTTCTCCTGCAGCTGTTGCAGTGCTTTTCTATGGGCCACTTCCATGGCCTCTAGTTTGGCCCTACAGGGGGCCCCGGGGCCACAGGGACTGTCCACCTCTATGCCCATGGCTGCACGCTCTCTTTTAATGCTCTCCACCTGCTCTCGGAGGGAGACGGCCTGGAAGGTGCATGTATGGGGAGGAAAGAGATTGAGTTGCGGATAACTTTTCGATATAAACATAATTTCTTTGCACTTGCGTCACTTTAAGTTCTTTCTTACCTCCTTTTGAAGAGCCTCAGCTGTGTTAGTTTGAATGATTTGGGCACCATTTATGGATGGAGGAACTTCCTTTGAGCTCGATATACTGGTTTGTGAAACGGTGACGGCTTGGTCAGCCTCTTCAGGGCTTGAGTGATAAGTCTGTGGACTAACTAGAGACTCTGACGCCTGCTGAGTGCTTGACTGATAAACCTGGGCTCCAATGAGAGTCTGCACACTCATGTCCCTAAATGACATCGTCTCAATTTCTGCCCACTTTCTGTTGACCTTAGAGTCCATGGTTTCAATAACAGGCACAGGCACACTCCCCTTTTTCAGCTCCATGGAGTCCCACCTGCTGCCCATCTCGGTAAATGGGACGCCCTTCTCAAACCACTTGTTCCTCTCCTCCAGTCGCTTCGCCTGCTCCCGGTCCCAGCCCTCCCCTTCTTCCCTGTGACTGGCTGGAGATAAGTCTGCACCCAGATCTCCGTCTACCGTCTGGTGGTCTGCCTGGTTAGCAGCTGTGGCGGTGGTGGAGGTGGATGTGGCAGGTTCACAGCCGGAGTCCTTGCAGGTGAACCGAGCAGGGGGTTGGCATGACGACGGTCTGTGGGAGAGGGGGTCCTCTTTCTCGCTGCCGCTGTCTGATTGGCTGAGGTTTAGAATGAGGGAAATGCAGGAGGATAGAGTTACACATCCGGAGAAAGATGAGAGAGGGGTTTCACTGAAGACAGACCACCCAATCACATCGTCTGCATTTCTTCACAGTGTTCAGAAATGTGCAGCAGTGTGGAACACTTTGAATTAAAAGGAGGATTTTACTATATTATGCTGGGGTGGCACGATGAACATCAAGTATTCACGATGTGGAACGTTTTGTAATTTGTGCGTCATTAAGATGATTTAATAAAATGATGACTGATTTCTTAAACACTACTGTAACTGATCACGAGCTCAGAAGAACACCAGACAACAGAAACTTCAGTTGTTGTGCAGGGCTCGATGCAATAAAATAAATGCTATTACATAGAAGTGGTGTTGCACAAGGACCTAAAAATCATTCTGCTCTGAATGGAAATGACCACACAGTTTTGTTCTGCTAAATGAAACAAATCACAGTGATTGGCCCGTGGGTCTCTTTAGACACACATTGGAACTTCTTTATCCAAGGAACCTCAACAGTTTTAGTTGAATTTATGATGAACAAGACTATGACATGATTCTTTCTTTCACAGATAGACAGGCTTATCATACAGGTTTTATTAGAATTTGCAGAGGAACTGTAAAGAGCCAAATTATATGGCCAGTTAACTCTGACAATATTGATCTTTGTAATAGTAGACAGTGCTGGCCAGTTATGAATAGGATTAAACAAGCAAAGATGTGAAACTTAAAGGTAGTAGGCTTGTATCTATTTTATATATTATTATAAATATACTTTTTTACATTGAAGGTGCGATTGTCAAGATTCTTTTTTGCATTTTGTTTTTTTATGGATCAGTTTTAAGTTGGGCAGCTGCTGAACAAAAAAAAGCAGTAGCTTAGTGTATTTGAGGAGATTTACTAAAGCAGTTGCGCTGTTTGAGTGATGCAATCCCTTTTGTTTAAAATTTCTGCACTCCACTTTCAAGGCAAATCATTTACTTTTTCCTATAGTTAGTTATTACTTCACGTCGGATTTCACGTGTAAAAGATACATTCTGCTCTCGACATGATGCCCTGATATCAATAAAACAACCCAACAGTATACAAAGTTATTGCAATTTGCTCCAACCTCACCAGCTAAAACAATCAAATTCTACTAAATCCAACAATAATATGATTTCAAATTTCCTTTTTGCAGATTACACTTTGTGTGTGTTGCATTTTCATACTTGAGTATTTTCAACATGTGGTATTCTGCGGATGTGAATACTTTGTCAACTGTTGCCTCCAAGTACAAAGTCTGACTCACTGTGTGTTGTTCTGGATCGCCTCCTTTAGTAACTTCACCCAGTTCCGCCGAATTCTGGACGTCATAGCAGAGAGAGTGAACACTGCTCTTTTTGTCTGCAGGAGATCAAAAGCAACACACGCACACACACGCACGCGCACGCACACACACACACACACACACACACACACACACACACACACACACACACACACACACACACACACACACACACACACACACACACATAAACACACACAAACAGGAAGCAGCAAAACATGTAACTGACTCTCAATGACCGTCCAACTAAATGAGCAAAACACTATATCCGTCAATGCATACTTGTATTTGGAGTCCATAGTTCTTTTCCACGTCACAGTCTGACACATTCACACAGGATGTCAAGTCGATCTCTCCGTCCACATCATCTGACTTCAGCAAGACAAGAAGAGCTTACATATAGTGGAGACAAACGAGGCTGCGGCCTAAACAAATTATCCTTAAAGTGTAAAGTGAAATCTCATTGGGCCAAAACCCTGCACGAGCCCAGTGTTTGCCATATTTGAGAACATACTGAGCACAAAAATGGCTTTTAAGTTACTTTTTGTCGCATATTTGGTCATACCTCCTCAGCCTCTGAATCTCTGTAAAACCTCAGCCAAGTATCATTCAGAACAAACCAGTGTTTCCTCCACTGTGGAAAACAACATCAGTAAATGAATTGGTGGCACACATCAAAACTGACACATTCATTTCTACAGTATGCATTATAGAAGCTTTAAGGGATGAGTCATTTTCTTAGTACTTTGTCTTTCAGGCTGCATGAAATTATAGTTACAAAAGGAATCAGCATAGACAATTACTTCTGTTTAAATATAGTAGAATAATTTACCTTGCCATGCTCATCCAGTCTGGACATCCATCCCTTTAAAGTAGCGACATCTGCAAGTAAAGAATTAAGAATGAGCTGTTTGAAAGCATGCTGCTGTGGTCTGCGTCTCACACTTGGTTTTAAAACTGGAGGAAACGGAAGCTGTCAATAGCAGACCAACGTGTCTTTATAAGATAGTGTTCAGTCGCAGAGAGGCAGGCAAGAAATTATGAAAAATAGGAAGTAACCTGCAGCATGGGAACATAAGAAAGGAAGATGTGTGGTTTCTGTAAACTGTGATCTCTACTGTAAAATATCACAAAACAGGAAGAGGAAGAGGAATTAATAAGCATTTTTAGAATGACTTGAAAAGCAACCAGGTGTTGTTGGAGAATGAAGCACTAAATAACAAACATACTCACCGTGCATGACATTATGACCAGTATTTGTTGTGTGGGCAAGAGAGAGAAAACGCATGAAGTACAAAGAGGAAGCCACATAAGTGTGATCACACATAGCTGTTTTTATCATGGATAGAAATGCTGCGTGAAGTTTGTGAACTAGTAAAAAAGTTCACAAATAACATTTTGAACACATTTATTCTGTGGTTTGTTCTGTTCACACTGACTCAGCAGTTTTAGGCATGAACAAGCAGCACTGACACTGCAGGATACATCGGCTAAAAACCATCCTTGAATCTATTAATACGCACGATAAATCAAATGAACATGTTGCCCTAAAACACAGAGTGCAAAGTCATGGCTTTTTCTTGCAAGGTGTTTCTATCAGAGGACCACCTGAGGGAAAAGAGCTGAAATAGCTATCAAGGAGCTACTTTAGAATGAATGTATAAATGACCCAGTTTCCTCTAAACACTCATGGGATTTGTACAGATGCAGGAAGTCATGGGACTGAGCCCACCTGAGTCTGCGGGCGTCCAGGACGAGCTCGTTCCTTCACCCTGGAAGATCGGTGTTTTCCACTCTGATTATCTGAGCTCTTTAATGGAATAAACAGGCAGAACTTTTGTGATATGCTCCAAATTGATTGTTGATGGTGAAAAGTTCTGCAGTTATTGCATCTTACCTGTGCATGAAGAGATGATGTTGACTGTCTTCGAGATGATGGTCCGTTCTCAGACTCTCGACATTTCTCTCTCCTATCTCTCCCTCTCTCTCTGACTCTCCCTCTGTCGTCTTGCTCAAGCCTTGAGCTGTAGATGTTTGTTTCATCTTGATACCTTCAGAACCAGATTAAAAGAAAAACTGAATGTTTAAGTCTTTGACAAACCGTGTAGGCACGTTCTTCTATTTCTATGGAACGTTCACATACACCTCTTTAAATACCCTGAGGGGATCCTTCCCCTTTTGTGGTGTAACTAATGCAGCTACTCGTGGTCAGATCAACTTACAATGCTCCCTTTTCATTGATATTCTTGCTGCCAAAGGAGCAATGTAAATAAGCATACACTAGGATGCAGAGTAAATCCACAATGCCCTGATACCAAGCAGCATATCAAACCACCAACCTGTATGTCCTGAGTCTCGGATCCCTACATGGACTGGGACTCTGGTTCCTCCGCCTCAGTCCCGGAAACTCTTCTTCTGACTCCAGCTGGATTGTTGGGATATCCGCCAGCACTATATAGTCCTCCATGGTCATCCCCACCTCAAATGCATAATTATGTATCAATAGTTTACATGGTATATGATATAGAGAATTGCCTCTGACACAAAACATAGCTAGAGTACAAGTGTGCAGTATTGTTAGAAGCTCTATGTAGCCGTAATTAGGCACAGCGGCTTTGAACTTAATGCTAACCTTAGCATGATAGCATGTTTTCAGTGTTATATGCTGCTGGTGGAAAGTAACTAGGTGCATTTCCTCAAGTACTGTTTTATACCTGTTTTATACAGCGGATACTAAAGTAAAACGCACAGTTAAAGGTTAAATCAGGGATGTTTTTGGTTTTTGACATCTTACAAAAAACATTGTGTGGTTAGAGTCACATTTCTGATGTCCATCGTCAAATAGAAATGGTTAAATGGTTGCTAAATGGTTTCATTTCAATTAATGTTCAAAAAGATGCACTATAATATAAGAGAAAAACTTAAAACAGCAGTTATTTATATCATGAGCCCTCAGTTGTATGGGCTGCCCTTCTACATAAAACTGTGCATAAATTGTTTGAAGTTCAAGTAGACTGCAAGAATGCACCATGGGTACATGATCGTAACTAGGTTGAGTCCATAATCATAACTTACCAACTCTCTTTACTCTCTACAGTGTTTGGTCATGCGCCTGATTTTACAGATTTGATCTTGGTTAACTGTGATGTTGAGCCCACACACTTAGGGCTTACAGGAAAAGCGTTACAGGCTGTTTCAGACCTAAATACTGATATAGCAGTTTTTCAAAAGACCATTGTAGTTTAATAGAACACGGCAAGACATGACATACTGTTAAGCTCGACCCTTTCAAGGTTGTATTTTTAAGTATTAGCTGTACAGGATTTTGGGAACTCAAAAATTACAGTTTCATTTCAACTCTTTATTTCATTTTATACTTAAGAAATCATGAATCTGAACTAATTTTATGACAATTGATCCAATAGCTGTTAATTTCACTAAAAGAGGAAGATTCTCTAAAGTCATTAGGGCTTATCCTCTGGTCAACATGACACTCCATCCAATAGGTAATAGTTGAGACACTTTAGCCCGGAGGCAAACTGACCAAAGCAACAGACAGACCAAGAGAACAAAATTGCTTCCAGGATGACTAAATGACACCTGATATACTTACCTCCTCAGCTTCTACTGCAGCCTTTTTGGGTTCAGAGATCAGCAGGGCATCCATGCCTCTCCTCATGTTGCTCCTGCTTCTGTCACCACTGACCGTATTGTTCCCCTCATTGCCCTTATCAGTTTCTGTGACTGCAACGTGTGACAGCGATCCACCGAGGAGTTGAGAGTCTGCACCTCGTCTCGATGAAGAGGAACCGGGTGAAGCTGGAAGGCTGAGTAAGGAATGTGCTGACCCCTGCCAGGAGGCTTGAGAAGGACTCGGTCTGCTGTCTCTGGAGTAGGAATCCCTCTGTGGGGTGTGGCTGTGGGTGCTGTAGCCATTCCTGGACGGTGATACTTCTCGGCTGTTGCGAGTTCGAGTGTTGGCCACGCTGTTGACGGATGTTCTGGTACGCGGTGATGCTTGAGATCCTTCACAGGAGTTTTGCTGAACAGCTGAAGAGCCACGGCGGGAGATCGACTCCAGATTTCTGTACAGTTTCTCAGAGTCCAAACTGTGCCTGTTTGAAGCTTGAGATGGACTCCTCAGCTCTCGGCTGCATCCCTTTTGAGCATCATATTCCCCATTCTGCAAAAGTAAAGAGTCTGTACGCCTATGGGAAGGGGTGGCCCTAAAGGGTGAGCTGGCGCGAGAGGCAATGGACCCCCTCCTACGGGACGGACTGGACCTGCCTGATGTATGGTGAGAAGGACCATGTGATGGAAGCTGAGAGGAACCATGAGATGAGGCATGAGACCGAGCCTGAGTCCTGGAGAGGGAGCTTCCTCTCCGAGGGCCTGCAGGTGTTTCAGGTATCTTGTAGCGGTCTGGGCTCACAGAGCTGTGGCGGGTTGGAGAATTTCTCTCTGAGTCAGCTCCTCGTCTGAAGTTGGAGTGGTACGTGTACCTCTGTGGAGATTCACTTCTCCAAGTTTCCTGCATGTATGTCTCAGGGTTTCTTCTCTGGGAGGGCAATCCGAGGCTGACGTTCCTATAGGGGACGCAGGCTTTGGGTTCAGGAACATAGTTGCTTGGGAGGGGATGTCCTCTCTCGTAGTAACGATATTGCCGTTTGTTGACCTCCTCCATCTGCCGCTCACCATCACCTCTTCTGTCTGGAGAGAAGTAGCCGCTCTCTTGACCCCTGTCTCCTCTGGACTCTGAAAATCAAACAAGCCTGTGATTGTTGCCTTTATATATGACCTGTAATAGAGCATGAACTGAAGCATCATGAAGGATATATATGTGAAAGATCAAGATATTGCTCAGTTGTAACGAAAGTCAAAATACCATTTCTTTAATTATGCTTAAAAAGAATAGGGGTCGGCTCACGATAGATACAGTCAGGTCCATAAATATTTGGACACTGACACAATTTTCAGCACTTCGGCTCTGCACACCACCACAATGGATTTGACATGAAACAATCAAGATGTACTTTAAGTGCAGACTTTCAGCTTTAATTTGAGGGTATTTACATCCATTTTCCCTTCAGTTTTGTCTTCAGCAAATGAAATGCATACTCAATTGGATTCAGGTCTGGTGATTGACTTGCCATTGCAGAACATTTTGATTGTTTGTTTTACAAAACTCTCTGGTTGCTTTTGCAGTAGTGGTTATAGTATTAGTTGTAGGTAGCATAAAATGTGTTTTAATTCCTACACCGTTCACCTGATTTGGATACAAATACCCTCAAATTAAAGCTGAAAGTCTGCACTTAAAGCACATCTTGATTGTTTCATTTCAAATCCACTGTGGTGGTTTACAAAGCTAAAGCCAAAATACTTAAAATTGTGTCAATGTCCAAATATTTTTGGACCTGACTGTATTTCTACACCCTTGTGTAAAACCACTTAAACTCCAAAAGATTAAAAATTGTATAACCTGTCAATCATTGCATTATTTCTGTAGAGTATTTTCTCTCATGAACAATCCAAAACAAATACTTTGTAAATACTATACTGAAAAACATAGTAGAAGCTCAACATACAGCAAAAGTGAATACACTTACGATCACTGACGCACAAGTTAGAAACCCTGTGGTAACTGGAATAAAATGTGTACATCTGTAATGTCCAATTATCCTAACTGCATGAACATAGTTACAAAATTACCTTTGAACACTTGTGTCTATCTGCATGTCTGCATCATAACTCCAGTTGAAAACAATTGTCAGAGAAAACTAAAATTCTGAGGATACAGGAGAATTGGTAAACTACTAAAATCAGTCAAAATACAGTTGCAAGAGTAATCAGGGGATATAGAATTAGCTATAGTACCACTAATCAGAGCCACAGTGGCTGTCCTCCTATAATGATACCAGACAGTGCATTGCTTTCACAATCTGGCTCTAAAAAACAGATGGGCAAATGCGTCAGTCTTGGCACAGGATTTATGCAAATCTCTACAGCTGGCATTCAAAAAAAATAATCTTGCATCCTCTTCTGCACTAAACTGCAAGATGAAACTTTGTTAAAATACATCAAAAGAAGCCTGATGAATGTCGGGAGCACATTCCTCGGTCAGACAAGGCTTGGGTTGGTTTTAATCAGATACAGCATGTTTGATACGAAGCTGGTCAGGACTAACCACAGGGAATGCTTAGTCCTGACAGTGAAGCATGGAGGTGGGAGTGTGACGATATGAGGCTGCATGAGTGCACAAGGTGTTGGGGGGGATGATATAAATGCACCGTGAATGCCTGTGGATATAGCAAATGCTTTAAACATCTGAAACTGACCTGATGGTCGGCGAGACCTGTCCCTTCCCCTCCTTTCATCCATCCAGGAGCTTTCGGTGCCTCGGGGAGGAGATTGGTCCAGGCGTGTCATTTCTCTTTGGGCCACACAGTCTGAGCTGAGGGATCTGCTTCTCTCTGAACAGTTCCACTGATTTGGAGAGCTGGAGAAGGAGAGTACACAGTTAAAAGTGTACCACAAAGATCTGGGCTCTATTTATCCATCCATCCATCCATTATCTGTACACCACTTAATCCTCATTAGGGTCGTGGGGGGGCTGGAGCCTATCCCAGCTGACTCAGGTGAAGGCAGGGGACACCCTAGACAGGTCGCCAGTCTGTCGCAGGGCTACATACAAAGACAAACAAGCACTCTCACATTCACACCTACGGGCAATTTAGAGTAATCAGTTAACCTCAGCATATTTTTGGACTGTGGGAGGAAGCCGGAGTACCCGGAGAAAACCCACGCATGCACAGGGAGAACATGCAAACTCCATGCAGAAAGATCCCGGGAAAGCCGGGACGTGAACCAGGGATCTTCTCGCTGCAAGGCGAAAGTGCTAACCACTACACCACTGTGCAGCCCTCGGCTCTATTTATATCCCTTTTCAAAATATGGATAACTGAACCAAGAGAGTACATCGACAAGTGTCCATCCGTGGTAAATGTATTTAACAAAGTCTGAAATATCAGCGTATTTCAACCTCTTTTCTCAACATGCTGTGAATGCTGCGTGAAGCTTCACTGTTATGTTTTACACATTCTATTAATAGTAATATATTTCTGTCACATTTTTTGAGGGGGTTTCATTAGGCCCTGAGAACAACACATGTGGAATGCCATTTTAATCTGAATCCTGCACTGATGTAGGATTAATGCCTTAGTGCAAGTCATAAGGTGATACAATCAAATGAAAATAAAAAACGTAAACGCACATCTGTAGATATAGACATAACAAACAGACATTAAAACTGAAAACACACGATGAGAACCTACTATTCCTCTCACAGTATTTGACTGATCCCAATACAGGAGCAACATTTAAAAACTGACTTAATCTGAGAAACTAATGCTAATGGTTAATCAAATGCCAGAGAGTGAGCGCTCCTTCAAGAGAAAGCTGGATGAACATCAGATCTTTAGGTCCTTTTTTAACCTTTAATATGAAGCCTCACAAATCACTAGACAGAAACATTTCTGGGCATTGAACACTGTATTTGGTCCTACCAGTATCAAGTGTAGCCCATTCTTTGATATTTTTGGCCACTTGGGAAGCAGAACAAGCTTTAAACACAACAGTGGCGTATGAAAGTGTGGCTTTATTCAAAAATGACTTATTTAAATGTCCAGAAATCACATGTCAACACTAGCAATCATTTAGAGTCTGATCACCTGATGGTTTATATCCAGTATTTACACTCTTTGAAGTTCTTTTTTTACTCTCAAGCAACCCCTAATGAGGAATATCTGGCAGATAAGATATTAAATGCTTCACTATTTCATCAGCTAGTTAGATTTGTTTGTCAGTTGCTCAGGTAGCATATAGTGTGTTTATCAGTGCTTTGCTAATGAGAGCGTCATCACATTATACATAGTTACTTGATCCACTGCTATAAAAATATACATTTGTGTGGCCTTAAAACAGCAGCTCAGCATCTTTTGAATTTGCTTTCTTGCAGAGAGTTCTGCGAGAGGATTGATATTACTGTCGTGACTGCAGGGTGAATGAGTATACTGCCGACTGTTACGAATATACACTGAACTCAGGGGAACCAGTTAGCCTGGTTCTGTCCAACAGTGACAAAGTAGAGCATCAAAAGTTTACTTGTTCAATCTGGAATGAAAAGGAAAAAAGTGCAAGTTGTGCTTTAATAGTGGTGTTATGTGCTGAACTTTGCACACATGCATCAACCTTGTAGTATCTTAATGCCACCAGGCTGCGATTCAACCAGTTAACCAATATTTGAAGCTGATGATGAGGTATATCATGAATGCCTTTGCATAATCAGCTCTCCAGCTAAGCCACTCCTATTTTTACCGACTCTTATGTATAATTAACCTAATGTATGTCCTTGAGCAGCTCATTCAGATATCGACCAGTTCTTAGTAAAAAAAAAAAAAAAAAAAAGGGCGGGGGTGTCTAAAATCAGGCTACAGGATACAGTCACCTGGATTGTATGTCAGTGTCACCGATATTAAGTTCCCACTCAGGACTCAGGCTGTGGACCAGACTCCAGTCGTAGGTCCAACCACCGCTGACGTCATCACTACTGACACTTGTGGTCACCTCAGACGGGGTGCGATTATCATCATCTACATCCTGGTTTTGTGCAGCACAGAAACACATTGTTAAGCATTGGGATTATTCAAGGAGAAGTTTTTCAAACCAAAAGATGACTGAATTTAGGTCAGAATGATTAGAGTCATAATTCCTAATATGGCAGCTGAGACAACCTAATCTTATCTGACTGTTTCTGTAAATTAGTTATTTAACATACTGTTATCAAAAGAGCCTGTTTCACATTTTATCATGACTTACAAAGATGCACCAGCAGACTCACTTACATATACCACAACATGACTCTGACAGCAGCCATGTGCAGACCAGAGTCTTTCCTCCCAACAAACTGGACAAACATCTCAAAGTAACACAAACTTACCCGTAAGACACAAATACAGAAGCAACTAATACACAAGAAATATTTCACTTACTGTGACTCCTCACTGTCCTTCAGTCAAATCTTGTGTCAAGTCTTGCAGCGTTCCTCCTTCTAACCTTCCTTCTCCATCGCTCTAGCTAAGCCAATACATTTAGACTGCACAGGACGTAACTCAAGCTAGTCTCTGGTCATGCTCATCATTATTTCATTGCTCTAGTGCTTTTGCATTACCAGAACCGCCCACTCTGTGTCTTTCTCATCCTTATCTTGATCCTCAGTTCTACCTCTCATTACCACACAGAAGGCAATGGTTTTGTTAGTTTTAGGTCCTGATCTCTTGTCTGGATGCAGGTTGAAAGAAGGTCATCTGTTGCTTTCAGATCATAATAAAGCGTGCATTAGTGTCACAACTTTGACTGAAAAGGGGTATTTGAGTGACATCTCACTGTACAGTTTAACTTAAGTGGGACAGTGTTGCACGAGGGTATATGTCTGCACGTGTCATATGGGCGTTTCAGATTACAACCCATTCCCCAAGGATTGTAATGAACTTTCATGAATTAATCATACAGAATCAAATGCCACCTTGTTGTGTTATCCTTCTCCCACCTCCTCAGTAGTTTCACTTGGTGACTGTGTTATAGGCCGACGTCATCGGCTCAGTGTCCAACTGCTGGAATACTTTTATCACATATGTTGTACACAGTAGCCATTAAAATGTACTTGACCTTTTTCCTTATGATGTCAGTCGCAATTACCTCCAGTGTGTAATGTGTAATCTTGATACACCTGCATTCATAGACTGCTGGAACCTGAGATGCAGAGAAAGCATGGAGTTTGGACAAGAAATAGGAATACCTCGTTTAAATTCACATTTGCAGTATGCAAATATTTAAAGACACAGCTGTGCAGAGCTTTTCTCCAGATCCACCGTTACTTGTGTTTAGATTAATATGGAAGTTGTTTCTGGCAACAATGATTAAATGACATCGCTAATTCAATATTTCTGTTTCTCAATGACCTTTGACAAGGTCTGTTTCCCAGTCGTATGCTTTAGAAGACAGGAGATAAAACTGTGAGGTTCACTGGTGGCACATGGTTAGTTCAGTTTAGTTCAGATTTCTGAAGTGGACACTAGAAAGACAAACTATTACTTTAAAGGAGGTGAGATATGGACAAAACCAAGATGTGATGATGTAGCGTTGCTGCTGTGCTTGCAGCTTTCTTTCATGGGTGCTGTAGTTTTCAGTCCACACAAAGTAGCCATTGTTTGACCATTACAATTACAGAGGTTTCAGTTCCTGAGAGCAGGTCGATTGTCTTTGAGGGTGAGAAATTCCCAGAAACACAGTTAATTTTTCTTGAAAAACTGTTTTAAAAAATGTAATGTGAAAAACTGAGTTGCTGAAGCTAATGAAATGAAGACTTGTTACCTACAGCCTCACTCTTTGTGCATGATCTCATGTACTCAGTCATTGTGTGTATATTTAAGACCTTTTTATGAGGCTCTTATTTCAAATAGACTTGTAAAAACCATTACATTCAGCAGAGCTCACACAGTTACTCTGTATTTTAGGCTGTTTAATGAGGATTGTGAATATCTGATATCTGATGATTCCTGCAGAAATATTTGTATGATACCAGCACAAGTTAAGGTTGTCTTGCACAACCAGGACATTATGCAGGACAGAATGGTCTGGTTGAAACTCATTACTATTCTGCTATAGTAGGAAAAAAAATCCACTCTGGTTTGTTTGCATTCCTTCAAACCGATCATAATAGTATCAGTTCAGCAACAGTTGAAATTTTCAGTGTGGTAGGTTTCTAGCCCAGAGGAAGGGATTTTGAAAATCGATAACAGAAGGAGGGGAGAAATTTGCATGAAATGAGCAGCCAGTGGCAGGCCTATACCTGGAATCTACATCCGGTGAGTCCGACTTCTGACTCACCAGACTAACTGATGAGACTCGGAAACACCCCCACAATTTAACCAGTTGTTCTTTTTATGATTTCCAACGGATAAGTCCGCAGTGGTCAATTTGTAGTAGGATCGCAATCATGTGATCATCAACAGGCAGCTGACGTAGTGTTCACTTGTTGTCATGGTTACAGTGACGCCGTGCCGGCCGCTATCTCACAATGATACAGAAATCTTTAACAAATCCATGGATCCAGACTCTAAGCCACATCACTGCCAAAATCGAATCAGTTGGTCTTTGTGTCATTTCTGACCTTCCCTGAAAATTTTATGTAAATTTGTTACTCTGTTTTTGAGTAACGTTGCTAACAGACAGACAAACACCTATCATCACATAACTCCGCCGTGTTCCTTGGCAGAGTAAAAATTACAAATCAGTGAAGCCCCTCCCTCACTTCTACCCTCTGCTGCATCTTAAGTCACATAGTAACAGTAACTACAGTGGGAGGGTTTTAGGAAATGGTCGGTTATGTGATCACCTGAGAGCTGCTTATCCAACTCTTAGCCAAGAACTTCTAACTTCATGTGTGTAATCCTTGCTTGGTAAACACAAGCCCAGGTGGACTACAGATTCATGTACGTACCCACTCCTGCTGATCGCCTGGTTGTGCAGCAGCTGCAGTGGTGCAGCTGAGGTGCATGTGGTCTGGTCGCAGACAGGAGCTGCAGCGGGACGGGTCAAAGGTGTTGGGCTTGAACTGGCGGCAGTAATAGTCCTCAGCAGGGAGGGCCATGTTGAATCTTCTCGGTCATCTGTCGCTGGGTATTCTCAGGCACCTTAGAACTAAAATAGACTTTGAATGATTGGCTGGTGGAAACTGGTGGTTTTATTTCCCATGAGGCCGTTGGTGGCCTCTTGGCTCAATTTATTAGCATCATATGAATAACAACCATCACTAAACCTGCTGAATTGTTATTAGTTACAATTAGACAGCATCTAAGAGATTAAAGGTTTATATTTCTGTATATGAGTTGCACATACACTGAAGAATAGGACTTAAAAATAATTAATTGATGCTAGAAATAGATCTGAGTGAGTCATGTCTCCATGTCACCCACAATGTAATATCTCTTTAGAAGTGTTTGTGAACACAGTTACTCAAATATCTAGTTGAACTGAAACATACACCACTACTGCTGGGATACCTTTACACCTGTGTACAGAGTTTACATGGAGGGAATCCTCCTGCACAATATTTTCACATTAAAATATCTGATACAAAATAACTGGTGCATCTACCTTAGTAACATGATCCAAAGTCTTCATTTAAAAAAAAAAAAAAAGAAAAAGAAAGAAAGTGGGTTATAGCCAAGAGAAAATTCCTCACTTAAAGCTTTGTTTCCTGCTACCAGGGTGGACATTACCTAGTGTGACTATGCAGGCATTAGAGGCTGGGGTCTTTGATCAGAAAACAAACTTTCATTGGTTCTTACATGGTCCCACTGTTGGGCGTGTGTCCTATCAGATATCATCATCTTTAGAAGGTGAAACATTGCACTAACTCCTCTCAACAGATGTCTTATGGACGATGGTGAGCTGCTGCACAGATGGTTAATCTGCAACCACACACAGCAGAGAAAAAAGAAAAGAGCATAAGGACACAAAGTCAGAATCGGAATTAAAATGTGACACAAAATCCTCATTATTATGCTGAAACAGAATAGCACAAGAAACATCTGATATCTTAAGTAAAGAATTTGGTGTTCTGTGAAGAATGCTTTCTTGAAAGGCAGTTAAATGAGCAGATTAGTAGCATTGGGTTCGTAGGTAGAGCCAGAAATGGACGAGTTTAGCTGCAAGATAGCTCAGGTATAAAATTTAACTACCAGCACTCATAAAGCTAAGTAATTAACACACTTTCAGGTTTGCGTAAACAGAAATGGTTAATGGAAACCTTGCAATAATGCTCTTTAGCTAGTTGCATGAGGCAACTTATTAGCTTAGCTTTGAGTGCAAACATGGGGGTAAAACTAGCACATAAATCTAGTCTGCACCAATAATTTTGTGCAGATTCAAGAAACAAGATAGATGGATAGATCCACTGCCCGTCCAAAAAAATAAATAAATAACACGCCGCACACTCTAATATTTCATTGGACCGCCTTTAGCTTTGAGAATGGCACACATTCGCCATGGCATCATTTCGATAAGCTTATGCAAAGTAACAGCATTTATTTCTGTCCAGAGCTGCATTAATTTTCTGCTAAGATCTTGTATTGATGATGGGGGAGTCGGACTGCTGAGCAAAGTCTTCTCCAGCACATCCCAAAGATTGTCAGTGGGGCTAAGGTCTGGACTCTGTGGAGGACAATCCATGTGTGAAAATGATATTTCATACTCCCTGATCCACTTATTCTCAATGTGAGCCCCATGAATCCTGGCATTGTCATCTTGGAACATATCCATGTCATCAGGGAAGAAAAACTCCACTGACAGAAAGACCTGGTATTTTTTTTTTTTTTTTTTTTTAAAGAATACCTAGATAGTCAGCTGACCTCATTCTTTGGGTCCAAAATGTTGCTGAATGTGACCAACCCAGATCATAATCCTAACCTCCACAATCTTGTAGGCACTAGACATGAGTGCATCACTTCATCTGCCTCTCTTCTTGCTGTGATGCACCCATCATTTTGAAACAGGTTAAATCTGGACTCATCAGACAACATGACCGACCACATTTGTTCCTCGAAGATGATGGTTCACCACTATCCTTTAAGGTTTTAATAATGCGTTGGATGGTTTTTAACCTGATTTTAGTAGTTTTACTAGTAGTTTTTTTAAAGAAACAACTGAGGAAATTTCTTTGCTTGATGCAGACCAACAATCTGGCCCTTCTGAAACAGATTAACATCCTTTAGAAGATCACAAGATATGTCTTCCAACGTGGTTGTTTAAGAAATGAGAAGCTCCTCACTGCATCAGCTTGGGTTAAATAAGTTGTTGCAGCTGAAACATATTCATCACTGCAGTAATTATCCTATGGAAGTGTTACAGGGGGGCTGGGGAACCCCAGCACAGACACAGAGAGACTGGCAGCAATGTGAATTAAAGAAAGGCTTTAATTACACCAGAGAACTAAAACAATACATAAACGGAGAACTGTACTGGGAGGAAACAAAACTAAACCAAACCACTACTAACAAACACTATGAAAAAACGGAAGATCACTAAACTAGAACTACGCGAAGGAGGGCTACTTACAAGATGGGGGGGACTAACAACAGAAGGGGAAGGGAAGCAGGCTCAGGAAATCTGGGGCGAACGGAGACGAGACTGGAGCTACTGGCTGGAGACAAAAGCAGGGCTAGCCAGAATCCAAAAGCAGAACTGAGTCCAAGTGAGGGAAATCCAGTGCAAGGGAAAACAGAGTCCGACAACAGAGTCCAAGAAGGCAAGTGGGTAACTATGATCCAGTGGGGAGTGAATGAAAGGACAGAGCTTAAATAGGTGGAGGTGAGGTGGAGAACAGGTGAATGGAGTGAACTGATTACTGCAGCTGACACTCATTGCAGTAATTAACTGATGGCAGAATGCAGGCAGGAGAAACAGGGAGAGAGAGAGAGAGACATGAGGGAGAGGTGACAGACAGAGTGAACCAAAGAGACAGGACAAAACAGAAACAGATCAGAACCCAAGGGAGAAAGGAGGAAAAATGGGGAAGAAGTGGAAAGAAGGGCAGAAGCTGGAGCAGGATCATAACAGGACGGCTCTTACCTATTTGCTTAGTTAAATCCAGGTGATGACCTTTTTTTGGACAGGTAGTATAGATGTATAGATAGATGCAGGATATGAATATGTTTGCATATAGGAGATGAAGATGTTACATTAATAGAAAATATCAACAGTTTGGTAGTACAAGGGTAATATGCAAACAATAGACGGGCTTGTTTACCACCAACCTTTAGTGCCACCTAAAATCACCTTTTCTGCAGCAAATTCCCACAAGTGCAGCGTGTCCCTGAAGGCTACGACTGAGTTCATTCCCATCGAGTGGGCGACTGCGAGGACTGTTTCTCTGCTGGGATTTCTGTGTTTGAACGAGCCACAAGAGGGGGGCCTTTAGTCTCAGCAGAGTCACTGCTGTGTGTGCAGCACAGTTCAGGGATGTACACAAAGTGAGGACAAACAGGCACCGTCGAGGACTCGCCATCATTTTGCTCCTTTTCCACCTGCTGTGCTCACACACATGCACTCACATACAACAAAAATGTATCATTTTGCTAGTAGATCCCACTCTGGTCATCAGACATCCACAGAGATGCTGTTTATTTATAACACACCTTAATCTGTGTCTTGTTATGAAATGATTGGTGAGAATCAAGCACTCTACCCCACTTTACTTCACATCAGTGTGTGTGTGTGTGTGTGTGTCTTGTTTCAGAACACAGTTTGTGATGATTAATTACAGTTTTGTAAGCTTACATTTTGTCAAGCAGTACCATCAAATTAACTTCTAAGTCATAGGAGAATAATTAAACATTCTTGGCAAGTAAAATGACAATTAAAGGGGGATATTTTTGTCCTCTATGTGTCACATGCAGCCACATTCCACTGCTCTGGCAGCAGTTGCTGTAATGAGCGAGTGGATTCAGTATCCATGGAAATGAAGGAGGAAAAATTCAACTCACACAACTTAAAATTAACTGGTAGGTGAACATTTTAGTGACTGCTTCAAAGCAACTTCATCATCTCTGTGACAGTTTGTTATACACTTTTTCATGACAGTATCACCACAGTTGTAGTTTTACTGTTTCTTGATTAATTAGTCACAATTGTTTATATATCTGTCAATCCCACATAGAAACTAATGTCTAAAATGACTCAGTCATTCACTTTCCCAGTCCTGAAACAAAACATGACCCGACTAACTGAGACTGTTAGCTGAAAGTCATATGCAATCTGTGGTCACTGCTTTTTAAGTGGTTAAATTTACAGGTGCTGAGTTTGGACAGTTTGACAATCTCAACTCAAATCAAGTAAAATTGTCAAACTTCTTTGGTCATCTAACATCGGCTAATTCATTTCAGTCTAAAGGTCATTCCAGAATTGGAGGACATTTTAGGTCCCACCCATTAAATTTCAAATAATCCATGTACAAAATACTAAAACATGCAGTTGTTGTGTAAAGACCAAATCTAAATAACCTAGGAAAAAGGAATGTTTGAAAATATTTTTAAAATACCAAATAAGTCTGGAATTCCCCCTAAAATGCCATTTTTCTCTTGTCCCGCCCCCCTGATGACCAAGTTGAAATGAAACACTTAAAATTAAATTTAACCCTCCTTTTGATGGTATTAGTTTATTTCATTGATGTCTCTTGCAATTGTGGGGATTTTTTAAATCAACATAATATTTTAAATAGTAATAATTATCCATGGAACGTGTGTCTCACAACATGCACACAACCCTGTTAGCATAACCTTTATAGCTGGTAGAAGAAGAAGAAAACAGTGAATCACGTTAGATCGCTGGAATTGACATCATCAAACAGTTTTCCAAAATAATGGGTAGAGCAAAGCCATGTCCTCTCTTCTGTTTTTGATATTTTCATAACATTGTCAGCCTTTATTGAATATCTCACTCTACCTCATGCAACCCTGTTATGCATATTATCAGGAAAAGACAAATTCATTTTACTTTCCTTTTTTTAACATCAGAAATTTTGTCCTCTTGGTCAGCAGTAACAGCCAGCTAAATATCTGAGAAAAAGCTAACATTAACATGGATTAGTAACTGCTACTGCTTAGTTTTTACTTCAGCAAAATATTTTTCAACTGTCATAGTTTCTTTTAAAGATTTAACTTCAATTCCCAGAAGACACAAGATGTTTTTGTTATTTTTTCCGCCTTGCAGAGATTAATGGACATGTGAGTGCACATGTCATGTGCTCAGCTTTTAGCTTCGTGGGTTTTACGTCAGAGTTACAAATGTTATCACGTGTGATCAATACTTTTCCTCTGCATCATTGTCTCTACCAGAGCAGAAACAACATGAAAGTTTTGCTAAATGAAATGTAAAAAAACACAACAATATAGCAGAGCCCCTTGTATTATAACCAGTTATACATGATACATTAAATCCTCATCATTAGCAATCACCTGAAAGCCGGAGTTCAAAAGTTGATCAAATACTCCTAACCCTGATCCCACCTCTCACCCAAGGCCAGTATTGATCGTAACCAGTACCCCTGCTCACAACAACCTTCTGAACTCAACAACTTTAACCCTCCTTTTCGCTGTCAGATCACCGAGCCCATGCATTGAAAAAAATCTATATTTTATGTTTTATTTAAAACACTGTAGCTGTTTATCATGAGAGGCGGCAGACAGCAGCTTTTGTGCACGAGTTTTACATGAGGAAAATGTCTTTTCTGAGCTTATTAAATTTGATTTAAATAGTATTTATCACCCTATTCATCTGTGTTGTTGTCTCTCATGAAAAGCATCAGATAAATAAAGTTATTATCAACAATTAGGCAATCAGAAGTCTCCCACATGAAACAGGCTTTAATTTATCCTATTTCATCCCCTTCCCTCCACAATTAGCATTCATAAGCAGTAAATGCACTCAATAAATTGTTCACAATGTACTATGAGGTGACAGTAAGCATATAAGGACAGTTCAAGGTGTTTAAGCTTGTATTTTTCTTCCCAGTTTAAATTCATAGATTCTATTTAATCGCACTCACACACTATAAAATCCTGACATCGTGTTATAAAATAATAATAATCAACTGTTTATTTATTCCTGCGTATTCGAAGGCACGTTCAAAACATTTCAAACCTAATGGCCTTTAAAGTGGCTGTGATCGATATTTTCATAATAACATCATGTCACATGACAATATGAAAACAATGTGACATGAAATGGGCCCTATTGATGAAGCTACGGAGAATCTGCAGCTCGCTTCAGCTTAATGGAGCTTTGCAATAACTATCAGCTCATTGGTTTCGCAGTTTGGCTCCCAACTTTCCTGCTCTGTTTCACTGTCACTGCTGTCACTGTCAAGTTTTAGGAGACAGACACGGTTGGTGACTAGATGGTGGACAATATGGAGCATTGCAACAGCTAAAACAGAGTGAATATTGGTCAAACATTCATCAGGTGGACAGAAACATGATTCCAGCTAAATACTCTCCTTCTGCTGGATGTGTGTGTATGTAGGCAACTGTTTGCTAAAAAGTTTGTTTTTAAGGTGAAGATACACTACCGTTCAAAAGTGTGGGGCCACTTACCAATGTCCCTATTTTTGAAAGAAAAGCATTTTTTTTCAATGAAGATAACAATAAATTAATCAGAGATACAGTCTAGACATTGTTAATGTGGTAAATGACTATTCTAGCTGGAAACGGCTGATTTTTAATGGAATATCTCCATAGAGGTACAGAGGAACATTTCCAGCAACCATCACTCCTGTGCTCTAATGGTACATTGTGTTAGTTAATGGTGTTGAAAGGCTAACTGATGATTAGAAACCCTTGTGCAATTATGTTAGCACATGAATAAAAGTGTGAGTTTTCATGGAAAACATGAAATTTTCTGGATGACCCCAAACTTTTGAACGGTAGTCTATGTGTTATATATGTATTTAAAACTTGTTTCTGCTTTGCCCAAGGAGCCCAAAAAACATTTGTCAGTTATTGCAGGTTTAGGGTTCGTTCTTGGCATCCACAATTTGTGTTCAGCATTGACTGTATATAAAGTTGGCCGAAACCTTTGTGACATCATCTATGGGGTAAATGAAGGACAGTTTTGAAGCTCGGTGTGGTTGTACGAGTCCATGCCTTCTTCCCAGTGCTTGAATCTGCCTGACTTCTGACTAATCCAAAAGTGATGGAACATGAGTGGAGCTGAGGCCGGCCATGCAAACATCTTCAGGTCATGGACTTTCCTATGTCAGCATCCAACTGTCACTCAAAGTAGCCATGTCACTGCATAACTTTAAGCCTTAATACAATTTAAATGGTTAAGTTACATAATAATTCATCCTCTGCACAGTTTTCACAGATGAGGAAATGAACTACACAGACCAAAACGGTGTTTTGCACCAGGCAGTAAACATGTTTGTTTCTATTGCAATGTTGGGTATTTAAACATTGGAGGTCTATGGAGATTCTATGACTTGCCTTTGGAGTCAACCTCAGGTGGCCATTTGAGGAACTGCAGTTTTTTGGCATTTTGTTTTGGCTTGATTTTTCAGCACCAGAGGTTGCTGCTTGGTGTTCAAGAGGTGAGCTGCCATCAATATGTTAATCAAGTTCGGAATAAACAACTGAAAGATATTGTACATTGCACATATTTTTGTCCAGATAATTCTGTGACAGAATAAATAACTTACATTTAAATCAGCAGCAATTGTTCCAGTTTTGGATGCTGATGAACTGTACTGCATTACACAGAGAAGTGTTTCCGTTATGTAGCCAGCTCTTACTGATAGAGGCTGGATGGTCAGAATAATAGAAACATCTGTCAATATAGTTACTGACCAGACAGTGGAAAAAAAACACTTTCTTTAGACATTTACAAGAGAAAAATTGCAGGACTTTTGTTTTGTACTGCATTAGTTTTGGCTAAGAGTAAATCATAAACTGCCAACTGAGTTCCGTGCTACTCTATAAATAAACTGTAGCGCAAAAAATGTAGCCTAACCTTGATGTCACTTTACAGAAACACTGTTCACAAAAGGTGAAATGTTGGCAGAGCGAAGTCTTTGTCTGAAATAAGAAATACATTGCCCGGCCAAAAAAAAAAAGTCACACATTCTAATATCTTGTTGGACTGCCTTCAGCTTTGAGTATGGCACTCATTCTGTACAGAGATATATTAATTTTTCACCAAGATCTTATATTGATGATGGGAGAGTCGGACCGCTGCGCAAAGTCTTCTCCAGAACATCCCAAACATTCTCAACAGGACTGATTTTAATAATGCGTTGGATGGTTCTTAACCTGATTTTAGTAGTTTTAGAATCTCCTCAGGTGTTTTCTTTGCTTGATGCAGACCAGTAATTTGACCCTTCTGAAACAGATTAACATCCTTTCCATGACCACTGGATATGTCTTCCAACATGGTTGTTTAAGAAATGAGAAGCTCCTCACTGCATTAGCTAGGGTTAAATAAGTTGTTGCAGGTGAAACATATTCATCACTGCAGTAATTATCCAATGGAAGGCTCTTACCTGTTTGCTTAGTTAAATCCAGGTGGCGACTCTTTTTTGGACAGGCAGTGTATTTAGTCTGGAGCTGTCTGCTGTGAACAATAGATTTGTTACATAAGCCTGTATTGAGATACTTTAAACTAATGGATGCAACACTTATTCAGAAAGCAAGTGCCCAGAAACCAGCCCAAAATAAGCAGGCTGTGGATGTGAAATGATCCAGAACAGTAGTTATAAACCGGAGTTGCACAATAAAGTGCACCTGGCATTTTTTTGTGTTTCTCCTTTTAGGAACAGCATTAGTTCTTATTTAGGATCTAGTTTTATTAAATGTATGCACCCACTGGGAGCAGTCCTGGCTGCCCTCAGCCTCCTCCTGTCCCCTTTGGCCTGCTTTTCTAAAAACACGTTGACCTGGATCAGCTCTCGATGTGAGAAATGAAGCAGCCGCCTGCTTCTGAGTAAACTGGCTCTCGTGGTATAGGAGGGGGAGTCATCAAGAGGGGCCCCAGAGACGAACGGCACTACAGAAAATAGCTCCCATCAGCTGCTCATCAAACTTAAAAAGGACTAAAGGGAAGGGTTATTAAAACACAGTTGTGGGCTTTTGGTGCTGATTTTTGTCTGTGACCTCCTCGGTGAGGTTTGCTGTGGGAAAAAGTGTGTGTGCTTTTGAATTATTTTCTATGTGTGATGAGGAGAAGTGATGTCTAGTCCTGAAACACAGAAGCGCCTTCAGCAAAACATGCCTCTAAAATGCATTAATATCTCCCTGCCACCTAGATCAGTGTTATTTTAAAACACAGATGGCCGTGTTGGCAGTAAGAACGGTCTTTTCTTCACCTCACTCAGCTTCATGTCCCGCTGCATGACTAAACATTCTCTAATTAGAGGGTTTTCTATCAGACACAGTCTCTGACATTCACAGTGTAGCTGCAAGAGGAACCTGCTGAAGCACAGCCTGTTTTCACCCTCATAATAATCTATTATGTTATTTTATGTTTCTATGTGCAGCCCACATTCATTTCTCAAGTGTAACAGCCACCTGGTATTTGATTGTAAAACTTTGTTCACATGATTCATCAAGCTGCTCCCTTCACTGGCCACCGCAGCACTAACAACTTTTGTTTCATTGAAACTTGTTATATGGAGGACATTGTGTTCCTTCGACTGCGAGTTATTCTCAGCCCACTGATTCCCTGTGTGCGCCCACTTCATTAATCCCCTAACCTCTGACCTGAGCCCACACTGCTCGGTTCTATATTACTGCACCCCCGCCCACCCCCCCCTTACGCAGCGCAAACACCCACCTGTTGTCTCATGAAACTAAAAAGAAACGAGTTTTAAAAATAAACCGCATGGAGAGAGAACGTGTGCATTTATGTGCGAGAGAAATGACAGGAAGAAGGGAAAAAAGGGGTTTCCATGGAAACTAAAGAGTTGCATCTAATTGGCAATAACACTTCAGAGACGGCTGAAATAAGAAACCATAAACCTATATGAAGCTAACACTGCCCTGCTGTGCACAATCAATGCTGCTTTTTATTTATTAATGTTTTTTTAATAAATTACACAGATTAGCGTTTTTCAAGTATAAAATGGTTTTGGTGGCTGCAGCAGCTATTTCTCTGTGTTTTCTATTTTTGGGATGAATGATTTCGAGAAACCAAAGCAGGGGAGATTATTTTGGCACGCAGGTAGAACTCCAGATTGATTCAGCATCCCACATGAACAAAAAAAGTCAAACATCAACCGGGCTGCCAAAGCAAAATCCCTCTTGAGGGATATTAAGAGCGGCCAGGTTGTCGTGCCTCAGGGATTCACTTGTCATTTCAAATATTTATTTATCCATTAGTCTGCGGATGAATTGACTTCTTCAATTAATGTTGAGTCTAAAAATGGGGGAAACGGTCATCGCAACTTTCTAAAGCTCAAAGCGACGTCCTTGAAATGCTTGTTTTGTCCAACCAACAATCCAAAGCCAAAAGACATTTCATTTACTATGATAAATGGCAGCAATAACCCGCAAATATTTAGTATCTATTCTTACAAGAAATGAGTCAAACAAATGATCAGTAACAAAAATAGCTGCAGATTAATTTTCTTTTGAATAAAGATCTTTTAGGGCTGCACAGTGGTTAGCACCGTCACCTCACAGCTAGAAGATCCCCGGTTTGCATCCCGGCCTGGACCTGGGATCTTTCTGTGTGGAGTTTGCATGTTCTCACTGTGCATGGGTGGGTTTTCTTTGAGTACTCTGGCTTCATCCCACAGTCCAAACATGCTGAGGTTAATTAGTGAATCTAAATTGTCTGTAGGTGTGAATGTGAGTGTGATTGTTTGTCTATGTCCCCTGCCTTCACCCTAAGTCAGCTGGGATAGACTCCAGCCCCTCCGCCACCCTAATGAGGATTAAGCGGTGTATAGATAATGAATGGATGGATAATGGCTTTTTAGCTCTTGATTCTCTCTAACTTGTAGGGCAGCAACATATGTTTATGCCCTCATTTTCTGAATTATTTCAAGAATTAAGGTTCCAGTAATTGCAAAACGAGGCAAACGCAAATCACCATTATGTAACTTGTGTTAAACCACACATAAGACATTCATGTCACGGAAATAACTCACTGACTTAATCACCTCACTTGGCATAGCACAGGGATTTGCAAACCAAAGTTCACCGCCATTCAACCTCTAATGGTATTTTATATGTTTGTTTACTTTTCACTGTAAGTGGTTGACAAAAACACAACTTAAATTTGAAAAGCTGATTAAAACCCCTGACGTAGTGTGTAGTGATAATGACATCATGACTTGTTGCCTTTGCTGGGTGCTGCTGTTTGAGGCGAAGATGCAGAAACACAGGAGGAGGAAGCAGCAAACTCATGGGGGTTGCAGAGAGTTTGTAGCAGTTACTCATGTTTGGCCTCTCTGATTAACTTAAGGAGACATATCTACTCACTTATGATGGTGGACAGTGCACATAATTTAAATACCTCCAAAAAAGACAAAACGTAGCTCGAATGGTTTGGTGATGATCCAAGGAATCATCTGATTGATGTCAGATTGATTCTAAGAGAGAAAATTAACAGGTAACATTAACAATTTGAACTGTGCATTTAAGTTGTAATGTCTCCATTGCTTTGGTCCCCGCTAAAATATTGCAACAATTATTTGAAGAAAATTGCAATAAAATTTTGTACAGACATTTGCTGTCCGCAAAGGATGAATCCTAGCATCTCCAGCATCACCGACAGGTCAAATTTTTTAACTTATCTAGCAAAATATGTCAGCATCCACATTTAGTTATCAGCACAAATTTGGTACAGACGTTCAAGATAAGTTGCTCTAACTTTAGTGAGTCAAAATTTTTCATCTGGGGCCACCTTCACTCTCAAAATTTGTCTATTAATTCATTTTGGTTTACTTATGATATTCCCATCCACCAGCGGGAAGGTACGGTGGATATTAAGGCATTTAAAATGAAATGTTCACGTGAATTCAGGAGTCAGTGGCAGTAAAATCAAGTTTCAAAAACTGTATCATCTGAAGTCACCAGGTTTGAATCACTGAGGAATAATAAAGGTCTGTCTGGGCATATGCAGGAATTTACTAGTATATTAAGATCATCTAGTGCAGGCTAACACAATAAATCCTAATTAAGGTCATAAAAGGTTTTCTAAAACTATTTTCAAGTAGAGTCGCTTAAACTTGGGGGTATTTTCATTTGTGTTGCTGTATTGCAGAAGGGTGTTTCTAATATTTAATAAAAGCATCTACATAATACTTAAACACCTCTTTAAATAATTCAACAGCACTGCAAACTACAGCCTGTAAAAATGATCAGAAATTTTAATTAACACCTAATTTAAACAGGTCCAAACAAAGCCTGAACATCATAACTATAATTAAAGTTAATGTTAGACTACATTAGCTTCAGCTCGGTTTTCCTAATAAAGTGGCAACTCATTGTGCTCATATAAAATTAAAACAAATTCTCTTCTCTCCATAAGAATATGAGCTCACCACAGCATCAAAGATCCTCAAATAAGCAACATGCTGTAAAGTACCTTCAAAATTACAATAAACTCACTGCAGATGACCACAGAGTCACTGTAAATATCTTTGTAATGAAATATCAGGCAAACAAACACACTGTACAAACACTGTAAAATGCCTCAGAGACAATTCTAAATCTCCACAGAAATGTTGTAGGATCCCAAAGTCTTCGAGGGGGTTGTTTTATTTTTGGACATGAGTCTGAGTATCTGCCCGAGTGGGCTAAAGTGTAAATTATACAGTCCACATCTCTACATCTCCTCACTCTGGGTAAAACAATAGCATATATAAATAGGACCATAATCAGAGCTCTCTCTCTCTCTCTCTCGCTCTCTCTCTTCTCTCTCTCTCTCCCACACACACACAAACACAAACACACACACTCACCGGCAGAGATCGGGGCAGATGCACAACCAGCAGGCAGCAGCAACTCCGTTCAGCTACTATGGAGCAACAAGACAAAGCTCAGGCTGGAGACATATACAAGTTTGCGCAGGAGACATCTGGGAGCAGATTCATGAAAAAGGTGTTTGTCTGTTGAAGGACACCAGGAAGAAAAGAGGAGCAGCAACAGTTAATCTACTCAAGCATCTTTTTCTGAGGATAAAACCACTCTTCAACTGATTCAGTCTGCAGCAACACAAAGGTGAGTATTTAAAGCTTCTTTATTTTTGCTTTTCACAATGTCTGTTGGCTGTAAATGGGATTGTTTTACTTTATGTTTTTTTTTTGTTAAATGTCCTAATTAAGTTTTGACTCCCATCTTGTTGACTTTTTTGAGTCGAATAAAAACCCAAAGATTTAAAATCTGTATTATAAGAAGCTGCCATCTTAGTAATTCCTACCGTAGTTTCCCTGTTTGCCCACAGTTCTAACTAAGTAATTACCTAACTACTCAGAAAACACAATCAATATCTAAACGAAGTGCTCATGCTGCAGAGTAAGTCAACTGTAAAATGCGTGAAGAGTGTAAACAGATAGAGGAAAAGATTTTAAAAGCCGAAATCATTTTGAAGGTTAGAGTAGTATTCAACTCTCACTCTCTGCCCTCCCACCCTCCCACCCTCCTCCTCTTCCTCCCTGCTGTCGATTATTCCTGCAGGCTTTGGATTGATTTTCAGCACTGGACAGCTCCTGTGGCCTCAATGCAACAAACGCACGTCACAGCTGCTGCTTAGTTTGCAAACTGCCCCGTCATAACTTCTGGTTGCACTGCGTGAACTATTGATTGGCATTTTACGACTACCTCATGGACAAAGATGGAAACTCCTAATATTTTTTTTGTGTCTGTTTTGTTTTAAATTGCTATATAACAGAAGTTGAGACAACTAGTTGTGCCCCAGATGGATGTGAAGTTAGAGGTTATGCAAGATGTAGATAAAAAATAGCAAAAGTACTCAGAACTCACACCTGCACGATTCAAAGTACTCTATGCATGATAAACTATGTATTTGACTAGATATTTATCACTGTTGCATTAACATTTAAGTAGAGTTTCAACATCATTGCTAGTTTAAGCAGATTTATACATAACTGGGTACAATTACACTGCATCATATTTCATGTTCTGCATTAAAAGTCTTAATTTGGAAAGTAACCTGCAGGAATGTCTCTTGGAAATGCAGCAGTTAAAGTATGAAGTAGCAGAAAATGGCAATACTCAAGTAAAGTATTTCAGAAATATTAAAGTTCCATTCGACTGCTGATGATGCTTTTGTTTTTTAAAGACAGCACAAACGTCCATCCACTACCGCCTATTGCTATTGTTAATTTATCAGATGTGGTGTGTGTAGTGCGTGTTTGTTTGTGTGGATGACTGAAGTTGCTCTAGTCAAAATAAGTGCAGACCCCTGTTTTTGCTTTTCTGTAGGACTTGAACACAGCACTGAGCAACACTTTCCTAAGGGACATGTTGTTTTTTTTCTCACTGGAGATCATCTTGTACAGAATTACAGCAAATAGGAGGGACAAGAAAGAAAAGTGTCCCCGACATAGCACTTGTATAGCATTTTCACTGAGAAGAGAGAAAAAAAGAGAGATTTTTTATTACATGCTTTTGACATGTGTGTAAATCTTCCCCTATTCTGCAAATGGCATTACATGCTGTAGTAACATCCTCTGACATCATAATCTCTTCATCTTAATCTGTATCTTTTCTCACACTGTCCAACATCAACGACGTCACACCTGTAAAACCCCTGACTTTCCTCATTTTCTTTCTTTCTTTCTTTCTTTCTTTCTTTCTTTCTTTCTTTCTTTCTTTCTTTCTTTCTTTCTTTCTTTCTTTCTTTCTTTCTTTCTTTCTTTCTTTCTTTCTTTCTTTCTTTCTTTCTTTCTTTCTTTCTTTCTTTCTTTCTTTCTTTCTTTCTTTCTTTCTTTCTTTCTTTCTTTCTTTCTTTCTTTCTTTCTTTCTTTCTTTCTTTCTCATCCCCCCCATCCCTCTCTCCCCTCTCATGCCATCAGATCTGAGATTACACAAAAGGGCTTAAGCCAGGTCAAACAACAGCTACCATCTACCTTTCGTATTGTGGTTTGGAATCGGGAGATTAGAGGACATAGAGGAGTAATCTGGCATTTGACGAGGACTTCCTCCATCCTTTCCTGTGTATGAGATTATAATCTGAAATATGTCAGGTTAGTTCCTCTGACGTAGCTGAACAGGAGCTACATCAGACACAAGCGTCCCTCTTGGAGCCTTTAACACACTGTATAATAATACAACACAATAATAATCCTGTAGAGTTTTGTTGTGTATCCAAGATTATCCTTGTTAAGCTTTGGTGCTTCTTTGTGAGTTACAGTGTGGATGGTTCCCTTATCTCCTCTTGTCGAACATGATAAACTATCACCATCACACAAACATACACAAGAATCAGTCCCACAGAGAGAGGAGGGATGTTCCTATGGAGACGGCTAATACAGTAACTATGCTCATAATTAATTACTGCAACTCCTCCCAGGATATCCTGTCAGCTGGGAAAAAGGCTAGGTACATACTGACAACAGTCGGCTGCACTGGTGGCAACAAAGACTTAATGAAGTCGTTAAAGGTTTAGCAATGACAAACATTTACAATCACTGGAATGAATAAAACAAGGAAAAAACATGTCAGGCTACTCTTAGCTTCAACATACTGCCAGTTCTTTGGTCTTTAATCACAGAAGTTACAGTATAAACAAACCAAGGATGCAAAAAACAAGTGGTTTATAACAAGTCATGGATGCTGTAAAGAGGGAAAAACAATAACATGAATCCAGTGAAATTTAGTGCATTTGTCCGGCAACGCACGCTACATTTTTTAAGCTCCTCGGATGTTGATTTGTTTCTTGAGAATATGTCAGAGAGAAGTTGTTTTTCTTTTTTGAAAAATCTCAACTCAAGTTCCACGCAGCATTCTTTTTCAAGATGGTTGCTGTTAGATTGGATCACCAGGAGAGATGTGATTGGTTGTTTCATTGTTAGGTAACTGCTGACGCTCCAGATGTTTCTGACTGAAAGAGATTTTAAAAAAAGATTTCCTCCATCAAATTGCAAGGAAATCAGAGCTCAGAGCATTTCTTTTGTCAACAACTTCCCCACCTATTAAACTACTACTGGTGAATAACTGTACTAACCACAGCTATAACCATAAGCCCTAACCCAATACTGCAAAAAAGTAATCTAATGAAATTATATTTTACTGATTTTTTCTGTCTTATTTTAAATACAGGAAATAATAACAAAATTACAAAAATAAACACATCTAATATAAAATAACACCAAAAGTTACAAATGTGAAAAACAATACAGTTTATTTTAACAAAAAAATGTGTCTCTTTGTTTCATAAAAGGGCCGTTAAAATACCTTTGGAAAAATAATTGTCCTATTTTTTTAATAGATGAAGCTGTTACATTCGAGTGTAATAAAGTAAACATATTTCTAAATATGCAATCATTTATGATTATAGTTTATTATTATCTATTATTTATCATGTTTAAATATTTTTATCATCAGTGTTCTGTTGTATTTACAAGATTTTCGTGTGAAGTTATGTGTAAAAATTCATATTACACCTGACATGATCTAAAATTAACAGTAGAGTCTTGCAACTTGAAACTCTATCGCTAGTTTTAAAACAGTAGTTTGACTTTTAAATTTTTTTTTTTTTTTGAAATTCTCAACAGAAAAAAGCTTAAAAGCCAAACTAGTGGACTTTGAGTAAGCACTGTTTCAAAGGTCAAGAAGACTTTTGGTGTTTCATAGTTCCTGTTGTTGTATCAAAGTGCGTCACAGTGTAAAAAAGTTTCTAGTTGTCATGGTAACAACATTTGAGTATCACACTATACCACACAGTGCTATCAGGTGCCTCCCTTGGTTTGTACAAATAAAAACAATTCAGTCAGTACATATCAATGCTCTTAAAAACAGCAATTTAACGTTAAACTAAAAATTAAGTTTCCAAATGTGGTATCCATCACAGTTTTTGTGTTTTAGTTTTCTTATATTGATGCTATTTTGTCCAACAAGTGTATGTCAAGGCTTATTATTTATCATGTGGACTGTAGAAATTAGTTTGAATTAAACTAATAAAGACAAACATGGATATTATTCATTAGATATAACACTATATTCTTCAGATAATTCTCCATTTATTAAAATAAGACAGTATACATAATAACACAGCACAAATGTCTTGTGCACCACAGTTAAATGAATTAATAAACAAACTAATAAATAAATAAAAACCACTCAATACAAGCAAGTCCTTTCAATATTCCATCTTAGTAGCATAACATTTTGTTTAATTTTGTTTTCTATTATGTTTTAAACTGGAAAGTAGACAATATTTAGTTTAATAACATTACAGCATATTATATTTAGAGGGTTAATTGGTAAAATTCACAATAACTGAGCTGGAGTGGAATCAGTGTGGATCAAAATATTATTTTTTTTTTGCATAAATATGTTAATAGTAAGTTCACAGAAGCACTTATAACATTGGATTTGATTTGAGAGCAATGTTTTTCTTTCCACCTGTAAACAAGCAAAAAAATGAATATTTAAACAAAAATAAACATACAAATAATCCAACCAACATGACAGCAGCGTATCCCTCTGACTTTTCCATTGTAAATCCCTTCCAAACAGAGTGGCATGTGAACTCTGCTGTGCTGTCCTGATCCTACACATGACGCCTGCTGGTGCTGACATGGGCCTGACCTGAGCGACCCGACATGTTGGCCAGCGTCTTTAAGAACTCTATAAGAAAAGGCTGTGATTTTATGGCTGAGGACGCTGCCCCCAGCTGTGGGAGTTTTTCGAGCTGATGTAATCATCTACCCTCTTTGGGATTATCCAGTCGAAGATCATCCTTCATCCGGCCACTCAGCAGCCAGTTCACAACATCTGTCCTTGGTGCAACACGAGTCTGGAAGCATCACACACAAGGGTTGCACAGAGCCCACGTTACATGACACCAAATCCCATCAAAATCTGGACGTTTGTGTGTGTGTGTGTGTGTGTGTGTGTGTGTGTGTGTGTGTGTGTGTGTGTGTGTGTGTGTGTGCGTGTGCGTGTGCGTGTGCGTGTGCGTGCTCATCTGCGTAAAAGTGTCTAGCAGTGCCTATGTTTGTTATCGATGTGACAGCGCTATCGAACGGAAGCTTTTAAACTGCAGTTGTCAGAAATTTTCCCAAGACAGTCCATTACTACCTTTCATTAATGCAGGCCTGTCAGCTAATTCGCGTCAGCCAAAGTGATCCACATACAATAAAGCATACACCAGTAATGCCCTTTTGTATTGCGTGTGATTGTCCTTTTATTGGTTATGCAACCCGGTGCTTTTTCGTTCTCCTGGTTCCCAGCTTGCTGACATAATAAGCGGAGCGAAATCACCCTCCAACCTTGTCATCAGGCCAAACAGCAGATCAATTGTTCCTCTAACAGTAGATTACCACTGATTCATCTCTTTTTTAAACCTTTGTCCCTTCCAATGCCTGTCTGGTTTTCCACCCCTGGTTGGCCTGAAGGTCCCTAAGGCGAATCACTAGCAAAGACCTATCGATAGGCTTTCATTACACAAAACTGTCTGGTCTGCTCCGTGCATTAGGGCAAGGCCAAAGTTTGCAATGAGGGATTTCTGATCCTGGTTTTTAGCCACGCTAGCCGTGTGGCTCAGTGCATGGTAAAGGTGGCCTGCGGTGGGTCCATGGTGAAATATTTGTTTACAGTTTAGTGCAGACATTCATGGTCCACAAAAGATAAATCCTACCATGATTACCTCACTTTACTAGTGCTAGTGCCAGTAAAACATCTAAGCTGCAACCACTGGATAAATTGCAAATAAATGGCATTTATTCATGCTCCCCTCCAGATAAACCCTTTACTTTTACTGCCATCAGCTTAAAATCAGTTTTGTCCAGTATTTTATTTAATGACCTGCTAAATTAATGACCTTCCCAACAGTGATAGTTGCCCTGTGATTTTTCCAAAACAACAAATCCTAGTACAAACTAAAGTGACCATGGTAAACACTGTCATAGTAAGACCTTTAGTATTCAGACTAAAGTTTGCAGTCAAACAATGTTAGAAATGTTTTTGTCTTCTCCTAAACCATTGAGAGATATAAAGAATAATTACTGAAGGGTTTAGGAAGGACAACACACGGCAAATGTTGTGGATGTGGGCCTGCTGTGGATGTTGCATTGCTTTGAAAGTGGCTCCTGCACTGAATTATGGGACAGCATTATCTCCTCGCCTTTTGTAATGGATGCTCCATGTATCCTGTACTAAACAAGATAAGAAAGCAAGCAACTTTCCTTTGTAATCAGAAATCAGAGAATGTGATTAGCTTTTATCATGGATGCTACTTAGATGTGTCCAAGTCATTTCACTTTGTTAGTCACCTTGCTAAACAAAAAAAGTCCATTTAACCACAACCTTGGTGTTATTTTCCCTGAACCCAGGAATTAGCCACCTTTTATAATTCATTTTGTTTTATTTGCTTTGATTCAGATTTTGAGTGTATCAAGTTATTGAATAAAATGTCCTCTTTGTCTCTTCATCAGCAGAGAATGTATCATGAGAACACAGTGCTGATAACAAATGCAAGACAGACCTGAGCTCATACTGCCTCCCTGTCCAGCAACAGTACGTTAATGGTTGGAACTACCCGCCCCAACCTACATTACTGCCCCCGCAGACACAGCCTGATGATCACCGGTGCCATGGGAGCGGTGCGGGTCAACAGGTGAGAGATGGGAAATAAAACTATGTCAATGGCAGCAGCTTCGGGGTGTTTTCTGTTCCCAGGCAATTAGTAAAGATTTATTTCTTTACTATAAATAGTATAGATATTAGGAAAACTTTCCCAACTGATTTTATAAAGGGTTTAAAAGTTGAACATGATTTTAAAATTCTTAGCTGGTGCTCAATAGATTAACTATCAGCTTTTATTTTGAAAATTATTTTGGTTTTCAGGAAAACTTGCTGTAGCTGCATCATCTGATAGACCCCCAAAATGACCTTTAACAAGAGTTTTCTGGACATCATTCCATTTACCAACAATTTATTAACACTTTTTTACCATGTATGATCAATTATTTATATTAAATGTCTTTACCAATTCCACACAGATTGCTTGCAAACTTTAGCTACAAAATCTCATTAACTAGATATAAGTTTATTTGAAACTCAAAGGCATTTACTATGGCTTGAATTTCAGTAGAGCATGTGTGTTTTTTTTCTTCACAACCCCGCAATGTCATTGTTGTTTTAAATATAACAGATATACACCGGATGATATATCAGCACAAATACGGACATCAGATATTCTTTATGAAGTCGACAAAGTGGTATGAAAGCATAGCCAAAGCACTGATTGTAGCTTAGCAAGAGTAACTTAACACAAGTTTGTCAAGATTTCTCCACATGCTGAAGCAGAGTGCATGACAATGAAATACACTGCATTTAAACAGTTGTGTATTCTTTTAAGCCTTTCCAAATCCAGTAAGCAGAATAGCAAAAGTATAAACAGTGTGTGCCTGCTCTTAAGCTACAATTGTTAGCATTTATAGCTAGCTCAGTATCTACAGCATTACCTGTTGTTGAATCTAAATCACCTACAGAACACATCATCAACAAATTACATTAGTTTTTGCTTAAAAAATAAACATATTTACAGCTACCACACCCACTGTGCAGATTTTCCTGCTGTGTGGAATCTGCCTCTAGATGCTACCAGAGCGTTGGCTAATGTTAGCAGTGTTGTCCTGCTGTTTATTGGATTTGGGGATGTCAGATCCATTGTTACGCACTAGATGCTACCAGAGCGTTGGCTAATGTTAGCAGTGTTGTCCTGCTGTTTATTGGATTTGGGGATGTCAGATCCATTGTTACGCAAAATAGCTTGACATTTGTCAGACACATCAGTTTGTTCTCATTTGAAGTCTTTTCTATTGAAGCTTTAAGGTGAATGCATACAATTGGATAATATTAAGAAGGTCTGCAGCCAAAGAGAGATTTTGCTGAAACAAAAATTCCAGTCTGATCTTTTTTATTATCATGTTAGCACCAGTCAAATGAAATCTAAAGTGAGGTGACTTTTTGCCTGTGAGAAACTGTTTTAACCTCATTTATTTTAACACAATACCATGTATGTAGTCATTACATACTGGACGTTTGTGTGTGTGTGTGTGTGTGTGTGTGTGTGTGTGTGTGTGTGTGTGTGTGTGTGTGTGTGTGTGTGTGTGTGTGTGGTGGTTGTGTTTAAAAACCCCTTTACATAATTTTCAGTTTTAAACTAAGTTGTACAGCTAAAGTTAGCATGATCACCTAACTTACCATACTCGAAAAAAACCTTTAATTCAGCAAAAATCCTTACAACATCAGTACAAGGCAACTGAACTTCTCTTTTTTTCTTTAAGATGCTTCACCTTTCATACAAGATGTTTCTCTAGTTGTAACTGACTGATGGGGATGAGCCATTACAGGAGAGCCAGCTGCTCAGGACACAACCCAGCAGCCAGTTTGCATCTAAAGGATAAGGGTCATTCAAGGACAACAGTGTTCACATTTTGTATAGAGGTAATGATTTGATAGAGGAGTGAAGGAGGCCATTAATATTAAACTACAACAGCCATCTCTAAACAGAGAAACACCACTTATCTGCTACTTTTATTGTACACCAAAGCATCTGAGTCTTCAGTCATTAATGGGTCATTTGCCCTGGGTTTTGGGGATGATCATATGTGGTCATATGTAAATGAGACTCCCCATCAGTCAGGTAGACTTGAAGAAGCCTCTTGTATGAGAGGTACAACGTCTTCAAGAAGCAAAAAAAACAGGTCCAGTTGCTGTTTACTGAAGCTCCGAGGATTACTAAGAATCTGCGCATACAATTCAGGCAGGAACATCAACACAAGAATCCTGCTTTTGTCTGCCGTTGTCCATCTCCTCATTTTTTCCCCCTGTTTTAACAGATACAGCATCGTTTCCACAGATGAAGATGCCCTGAAGATCTCCACCCTGGGCCTCCACAATGGCCACAGTCCTCTGACTCAGCAGACTCTGTCAGGTGCCCACATGCGAGGCGAGGAAGCAGGAGGAGACTGTCCAGGAAGTGATGCAGGAAGAGGAACTTTGTCTCTGAGACTGACAAATGAACCCATCATCCACAACAGCTGCCGTGCTTCACCTTCATGTCGTCTGGGCCTGGATCTGAGCATCGGCCGTCTGCGTAGCCGCTTTGTGAAGAAGAATGGCCAGTGCAATGTGGTTTTTAATAACATGGACGATAAGTCGCGACGATACCTGGCTGACATTTTCACCACATGTGTGGACATACGTTGGCGATACCTGCTCCTCATCTTCACCACCACCTTCCTCCTGTCTTGGCTGCTGTTTGGCCTGATCTTCTGGGGAGTGGGATTCGCTCACGGAGACTTTGACATTCGCGTCCCTGTGAAGGATGGGGATCCTCGGAGTACCACTGAGGAAGTAAAAGACGAATGGCGGCCATGCATTCTCCACATCCAGGGTTTCATTGGAGCATTCCTCTTCTCCATAGAGACCCAGACCACCATTGGATATGGTTTCCGGTGTGTCACTGAAGAGTGCCCAGTCGCTGTGGTGACTGTGGTGGTTCAGTCCATCATGGGCTGCATCATTGACTCTTTCATGATCGGCACCATCATGGCAAAGATGGTACGGCCCAAAAAGCGGGCGCAGACCTTGTTGTTCTCACACAATGCTGTCATCGCTCTGCGAGACGGCAAGCTGTGCCTCATGTGGCGTCTGGGGAACATGCGCAAGAGCCACATCGTTGAGGCCCATGTGCGTGCTCAGCTCATTAAGCCACATGTGACGGCGGAGGGTGAGTACCTCCCCTTGGAGCAAACAGACATTGATGTTGGCTATGACGACGGACTGGATCGGCTGTTTCTGGTGTCGCCGCTGGTGGTGGTCCACGAGATCAACAAGAGCAGTCCTCTGTACAACCTCGGCCGCAATGACTTGCAGAAGGAGGACTTTGAGATCGTGGTCATCCTGGAGGGGATGGTGGAGGCCACAGCTATGACCACGCAGGCCCGAAGCTCCTACTTGGCCAAGGAGATCCTTTGGGGTCACCGCTTTGAGCCTGTGGTGTTTGAGAAAGGCGACCGCTATCATGTGGACTATTCCCGTTTCCATAAGACCTACGAGGTGCCGTCCACGCCCCAATGCAGTGCCAGGGAACTGAGCCACATAACGGGTCGTAGTGGGCAGTCCTCATCCTCCAGCTCGTGTTACTCTCGGTCTCCATCATCGTTTCCCCTGAGGGCAGCCCGCCTACTGGGCTCTCACTCCCCCAGCGCTTTCTGCTACGAGAATGAGGTAGCTTTGTGCTGTGGGGATGACGAGGACGAAGAGGATGTGAAAAAGGAGGTGGGGAGCCTGAACATAAGAAGCAACAGGGAGGTAAAGATGACTGACGACATTCACCCGAGTTTCAAAGGGACATTTGCAAAGGAGCAGACTGTGGAGATGTTGTGTGTTCTGGACGCAGAGAATCAGATCAGCCTTGACAGACTACAGCCCACCCTACCTTTATACATCAGCAGAGAGTCAGGAGTTTAATCAATGGTAATGGCTGCCGCCCCATTTGTTTCCTCTCTATGTGTGCGTGTGCATCCAAATAAAGTATTGAGCTTGTGTAAAAATAAAAGATGGAGAGCACAATTTTAACTGTACATGTGGGGTGGAAGAGAAGGATGTTTTGCAGCCATCACACAAATCCACACAGCTTTAGCTCATAACTCGCTTTGGTTTCGGATAACATACACTTTCAGCTGTCACGTCAGCATCCACAAAATGCACAACTCATCAACTTTTAAACACTGTGACACGGTAAACGGCAGTTATCTTCAAAACCTAAATCCATTCTTGTTTTGTTCAGTATGAACCCATGTATGACTTACAGTTAAGGTTATGTCAACCTTTTTGTTCTTGATTTCCATTCACTATTTGTAAATATGATCTGCTTTTGTTTGAACTTTTAAAGAATTTTACATCATATACAGATAAATCTTATGAGATATACATCTATTTATGTTAAAGGAAGCACAGCACAAATGCTTCAGACTTCAACACTCTTGTTTTCTCTTTGTAAAAATAAATTTTTCCGCATTTTGAACTTTTGTCTCCCTGCCTGAGCTCTGTCACTTTTCACGTTTGATAAGCAAGCCTTCTTGTTTTTTCAAAATTCATCACAGTTTAGTCCTTAATCGTAACCAAGCACAAATAAGATATATAATGCAGAACCATGGAGCAGAATTCAAATGGTTTGTCAAATCTGTGCAGATGAAGACCAAGCACTTTATTCTTACTTTTATCAATAGATACAATCACTTTGCAAATGTATGATGTTTTGTATGAACAAAGCACCTAATAAACAACAGTAAACACTGTTAACACTCAAAATGTTTCTGTTGAGTTTCTGTTTTACTTTTCCAGACTGGTTTAACGTCAGCCATCCATCCATGGTAACTCCCACCTCTGGCCAATGAGGACTTTCCCATCACTGATACCTGTATTTTGAGCTTAGTGCTGTGTTGTACTACTGGTTGAACATCATTACCATTATCATTAAGGTAGACTTTGACTATACCTTTGTTCTAACCAATTGTGTAAATTTATCCATCACACAAGTTGTTTAGAACTTGACAATCTTTATTAAGGCAGATTCCCTATCTGGGAATTCTGGGTGGGTTTTCGTTGAAACATAGGTCTGAATGTAGTTTGAATTGGACGGAGCTCAGCTGGACAAGGTGATGTTATATAAATCACGTTTTAGAAGCAGCCATCTCTGATGATAATTCTGATGATGCTTGGATTGCTGCCAAATTGGATCAAACCACAGATGCAGGGTCCCAGTGAAGCAGATTAACCTGAGGGTGTTGGTTGTACTTTGAGTATTTTTTATTCAGATGCACGTATCAGTACCTGTCACCTTGTAGCTAGAAGATCCCTGGTTCACTTCCCGGCCTGGGATCTTTCTGCATGTTCTCCCTCTGCATGAGTGGGCTTTCTTCGGGTACTCCGGCTTCCTCCCACAGTCCAAAAACATGCTGACGTTAATTAGTTAATTGTCCGTAGGTGTGAATGTGAGTGTGATTGTTTGTCTCTATATGTAGCCCTGCGATAGAGTGGCACCTGTCCAGGTGTCCCCTGCCTTCACCCGAAGTCAGCTGGGATAGGCTCCAGCCTCCAGCAAGAATCACAAAATCACTGAGCTTATACTTCCATCAAGTGCACTGCGAACAGCAGAGGGAAGCTTTATAATATCCCACAGAGAAAACTAACTTTGCAATGTACAGATAAATCAGTTTATCGTTGAATTTCTGGATCAGCTGCGTTTGAATTCAGCAGCTGTAGTGCCTCTGACTGCTTTCTTCTCCTGATTTATTCATGCTAAAACAATGGACAAACGATTTATCTGATATGAAGCTAAAATAATAACAACTACTATTACAACTGGGACTCATTTGGCTGTACATAACTATTTTTTAAAAATGAAATGGGGAACTTTAAATGGCGACACAAAATAAGAAAAATCACTCCCAGAGCAAGTGACGCCCCTCTCTGGAACAACTCTTCACCTCAGTGAATGGTGTTGCCAAATAATCATAGCAACATCATGTGGACACTTGATTTAAATGGTTTAATGTGGTAAGAAGGACAACTCTTATCTAACACACTTGTAATTAATCTTTTAGAAGCACTTTCCCCCCAAATATAATCATTTCTGTCTGGTTGTGTGGTTGTGTTGCCATTCAAAGGTCCTATCAAGGGAAGGACACTGTAGGCTGAGAAAAGGCAGACAGGAATAAAAGGCAAAAAGGCTGTGGGAGAAATAAGAAAGACAAACAGAGAACTATAGAATAACAGTCAAGAAAAATATCAGGTGCATCTGACTGTAATGTTGGAGGAGAGTGTCTCTGGCTGTAGTGCAGGCTCCACCATGTGGCTAAACAGTGACACCACAGTGAAAAACAAAGTCAAAAGTGCTGAATTATTCTTTCATATTGATCACTATATCGTGTTCTATGCAAGTTTGTTCATTTTTGGAGGTGCTGTGAACCAAACTGAGCTTTAGGATATTTGAAATATGAGTAACGTGTGAATGACCACGGAGTAAACAGATCATTTCTGTGGTTTATAGGCAGTCAGTGCAGGAGTCCAGTACTCGTGATGAAGTAGTTTAGCACAGTGGTTTTCAGTCTGGGCTTCAGAGGCACTACATAGAGTCACATGATAAATAAAAGGGGTCATCTTGGCAACAACTTTCTTTTTCAATGTGTATAATTGCCCATTTCTCTTTGGTGGCTACCTGCCAGCAATAACCTAATTAGAGTGTTTTTTTCCCCCAACAGAATTAAATTAAAGACTAGGAACATGAAGGTATGTGCACATTTTTTAAACAAATAGCATAGTTTATAAGCTTGTGTATTCAACAGATTAATAGTATTAGAGGTGGAAGTGCGCATATCCTATTCTTGAATTAACATATTATTATGCCTGCTTGATGCATGCATAATAATAATAATTGCCTTGCATGATGACCCAGTAAAATACAATGCTTTTTCAAACCATCACTCTGCAAAATAAGAAAATTACTGCAATTTATTTGTAGAATACACTTTATTTATTTATTTATTTTTTGCAACATTTTTGGAACAAAACTTTTAGCCTGACAGGTGCTGTCAGGGTGCCATTGTTTGTTGTGACTGATACTGACATCAATCTAGACATTGTTAATGTGGTAAATGACTATTCTAGCTGGAAACAGCTGATTTTTAATGGAATATCTACATAGGGTTACAGAGGAACATTTCCAGCAACCATCAGTCCTGTGTTCTAATGCTACATTGTGTTAGCTAATGGTGTTGAAATTAACGATTAGAAAACCCTTATGCAATTACGTTAGCACATGGATAAAAGTGTGAGTTTTCATGGAAAACATGAAATTGCCTGGGTGACCCCAAACTTTTGAACAGTAATGTATCGCATCTGTAAAAAAAAGAAAAAGAAAAAAAAAAGAAAGTTAAACTCATTGTGGACTGTCCAAAGGATAGATGCTTCAAAAAGCCACCTAAGGGTCAATGTGTTTTGGTTCCAGGGATTTTCACCCATTTTTTTTTAATAGATCACTTTATATAACATAAGTTATTATCTAAAACCACTAGTTTGAGCCCAGATAGTTGCTACTACAAAACTAGGGAAGAATTTAGATGTAAACTTCAGTATCTGGAGTTTGGCCACTACATTGACAACAATTTCTGTTGTTGCTGGAGGGAACTTTAGGGAGGTTCCTCCATCAATCTGTCTGATCAGGCAACCTGCACTCATACAGTACCAAGCCTGAGATTGAGACCCACCTGTTGCTGCAGTGAAGTAAATACTTACAATCAAACAACCATTAGCATCAGCATTACTGATAACTATCGCTGTACTTCTCCTCCTGCAGCTCTTATGTCTGTACAGTCCTTCACAAGACCAAACCTGGTGAAAACTACTGCGGCTACATGTTGTCTTCTATCCTTTCTAACAAGGTATTTCCCCCCTTTTCAAATTGCCTGTCTCCCTGCTGTCATCCCATCCTTCTCTCCTTCTGTTTTTCTGATGCCGGTTAATTATCCGTATCGTCACATTCCCCTGTCATCAGCGACGGTGAGGGAGAGCAGCTGGACGACCTCTGTGACCTCTGTTAAGGCTGCTAATGGCCGACCAGGATCCTTCCTAATAAGGTGCCGTGTGTTCCTCCTCGTGCGGTTTAAGTGTGTGAGTGTGTGCGAGAGCTTTCATGTATGTGACTCCCGGTATATCCTGGTGCCCTCTCTGGCCTCACTGGCTGTTTGCGGCCTCGGGCTGTGCGACCAGAGCTGCTGACAGTGTGTGCGCTCAGCAGGGGACAGTATTTAGGCACTGGGAGCTGTGGCAGGGAGGATCTTTGATTCCATAATGAGCTGTTGTCTGTTGTGGAGCTGTGAAGCAGCTCGCTGGGGGGACAGAGGAGCATTGTGTGCAGCTCAGTACAGCTCTGAGGAGGCCTGACTGCACCAGGCTGGAAAGCAGCACAGAGTAAACATCTTCTGTCCATCTTACACCTTGTGTTTGTCCTTCTGTATGTACTTTTGTGCTTCTCTCCCCTTATTTTCTGTTATCTCTGTAGTTGCCTACTGTAAAATAAAAGCAAAACCACTTTGGAAATAAATAATGCATATTCTAATGTCATTTAGAACAAAATAGCATTTCAAAGTGAACAAAGCAGCCATGACAGTTCCACATTTACTATGTATTTTGAAGGAATTTAAGGCCTCATCATTTGCTCACTCATCCTGGGATAACCGTCAAACACACCCAGAGTCTTTTTCTTTGATCAAAAGATGTGTCGCTGACCGATGCAATTACTGTTCCTAAACTGGATTTTGTTTTGTGTATCTCAATCCTTTGGTTGTGTTAATGTGTTTTACTTTTCTCACATGTCAAGATTGACTCTATAATCTTTTATGGTTTTATAATACTGTGCTTCCTGGGCCAGATCTGCCTTGAAAAAGATATTTTAATCTCAAGGGTCTTTATGTTTTAAGGAATTTAAAGTAAATCAATAAAATTTATTAGCTCACCCTCCATAAAACCTCCAGACATTTTTCTTTTTGCACAGAATAACTTGATGAAATATAACATCTTGATTAGGGAACTTTAGAGCGACTGGCGGACAGTTTTTTGTCATCTCTGGGCAGACAGGCTAGCTGTTCCCCCATTTCCAGTCTTTAGCTTAGCTAAGCTAAACGACTGCTGGCTGCAGCCTTGTTTTAGGACAGATGTGAGGTGTCCGAAGGAAAACTAATATTTTTTCAGAAATATCAATCTTCAAACTTCTGCTGCTTCACTGATCCGTTCTCTGAAAAAGTTGCCCAATCTGGTGAAGTGGACTTTGGTTAGAATCCCTTTACATCTTCCACTTATCCAGTTGTCTGTCTGAATTTACTGTCTGTCTGCTTGTGTGTTCACGTTTCCTCTGCCAGTCACAGAAAAGCAAATATTTTTTCTGGTATTATCACACCACAGAAACATTAAGATGCCCACATTCAGTCATAAGAAATGACGAAATCAAAATGACAGACTTAATTTCTCCCAATCCCTTCCATCTTTCTGTCTCGTTTTGCCTTTAATGTCTCCTTCTGCTCGGACAACAACAGCCTCTTTCATGTATCCGTCTTCTCCTCGGACCCTCAGGCCATCTCCCTCTCTCTCTCTGGTTCACACAGACTAATTAAATGTTCTGAGAAGAACTCATGATTGGAAAGTTGGCACTACTTTCTCTCTTTTTTGAAATTTCCCCTTTTTCCTTTATAAACATGCCATAAAAAATAGATCTCAGTCCTGGTGGCATTTCACAGTTGCTTTTCAAATGAAGAGACACGGATGACTTTCACAGAAAACATCTTTTTATTTCTGGTTTGTACATCAGTCGGTGTCATTTACAAATGAGACAGTTGCAGTTCCGTTTTTCCGTTAGTGTTATACTTCGAGTAGAACATGATGTAGGTGGGGGAGTCAGCTATAAAATCAGGAATGAACAAGCATTTAATTCGCTTTTTTACATTTTGTTTTAGCAGGAGAGAGACTAGCTGACTGTATGTGCTGTGTTTTTTGCAAACAAGTGCTTAATAAGTGAAAAAGATGAGCGTGACTCAAGAGGCAGAAGAATAAATTAAAACTGGGATAAATAAGTTCATAACCCACAGCAGTTAATTAGTTTTAGGATTTTTTAAGTACATACTGGTTTGGCTTCACTAATTGTTCCAGAATTAACAGTTTTAGAAAAGTTCTTGCTTCTGCCGACTAAATTCAACACACCAGTGATGAAAACGTAATTTATATGAGCACCAGAGCAAGTTTCTCTCCTTCTGTTTTTGTATTCTGTAGCCAAACAGACTCACACCACACTAAACACAATGTAATCTCAAAAAACGTGTGTTTGTGTTATTAGTCCTACATGAAACTGTCTACAGCCTCCCATATGCATAGCTATGAAAACTGGATACAAATTGAAGAAAACGTGAGAATTAAAAGATGCCCGACCCGAGAGTTCACCTGGGGCCATCTGCCCTGAATCTCTTCTGTATTTCAATTTTCTTATCTCCACTTTTATTTACTTGACCTATTTTTAATAGTTTGAAACTAAAACCCAAGACAAGTAACCCTAAAATGACGCAATTATCTTTTTTACACACATATAACAATAAAGTTTTATGTTTATATGACTGAATATGAACAAATATAACTTTTATATATTGAATCTGACAGAAAAAACATCAGCAAGATCATATTCCCACATTTTCGGTACAAACACATTGATAAAAACACATGATGTCGTCTTTGTCGTACTAGAGAGGGAAGAATTTTAAGTGTGGATAACAGTCGATATAAATGCATGACTAAACAGTGTGTTGGCATGTATGACTTGAGGGGCAAAACTGTCATAAAACTGCATGAATGCCACCATTGTCCATGTCTCCATCATTCCCATCTTCGTCCTCATCATCACCCTCTGAGTTTCAACATCCTCCTGCATCTGAGTCACTAATATGTTTATGACTCTTTCTCAGGCTCAGTCTCAAACTCTGGCTTCATTTTGTTCAACATGTGATTCTTCAGTCTCTCTTCATCATCAGTGTTAAAACCAATTTCTAAATTTCTTTCTTCATCGCTCTTTTGTTCATTTGCTTTTCTCCCATTGCTCCCAGTCAGCCTGAAGTTGTGGCAAAGAGATGCGGACGCAGCAAACCACCGAACAATAGACCATTCATGATGCCCTGCAATGCAATGATGATCCTGCTCTGCCCTCCACCCCCCACCCTGCACCAGCCTCCACAGCTGCACAGGAATGTGGTCCAACAAGTTACCCGCTCCTCCCTCTTCCCTGCCGCCACCACCATCGCTACCACCTCACCAGTGCTGCCGCCATCGCAACCGAAGCCCCTCTCTCCCAAATAAAAAAGATGAAGAAGGCAAGAAACTATAGAGGGGGGAAACTGTGCAGACGGCGCACAAAGAGAGGATTCATGGTCGGTCACATACACTCCCAGAGGAAAAAAGAGGGGGACCCATTTAAGTGTGGTGCAGCTGCACTAATTCACTGGGTGAAAATGGGTGAAGGAGGAGTGACAGAGGTCAGATAGCAGAATCATTTCTTATTCATCCCCATGGATGGCGTGTCACTGCATCATCACCACTTACACAGTCTGCGTGATGGATAAATCAAGTGATAAATCCACAAAAACACCTGCAGGCACTGACTTCCCCACTTTGTGGCAAGAATAATTTCAATTTGAATAGAAAGTTTATCAGCATTCTCTGTTTTCGCAACATTACTTTCACTGTGACCTTTTAGAAATCCACTTATAATCCTTGTTTGTCAGACATTTTTTCCGTTAACAAGTAAATATTTCCTATGGAATCCAGTAACAAAGACTGATCCTAAATTATTGCTGTACGCTCTTGACCTAGAAAACCTCTCAGAGGGTACAAATGTCTCCCTCTTCTTGAGAAAGGCATGTGAAATCACTGCAGGTCTCAGATAGCAGCTGGCAGAAGAGTCACATGAGGTGCAGTTGTATTGATAGTCTAGCTAAAGAGCTGGAATTCCCCGAGAAAAAGCATTGACCTCGACTGTTTTTCACTCTCAGACCCTGAGAGGAAATGGTATTTATGAATGACACTATTTTTCACCAAGCAAGAAAAACACAGACGAAACCCAAATCATGAGAACAGCTTTTGTACCCTCCAGATAAATTCATTTTAAACAGGCTGCTTCGACCTCACAGGAACATGATGCGATGAAATCTGAAGCTTCTGGGCCAATCTTTGCCATTTCTGACATATAATTTCAGATCCTTTTGTTGAGTTCGTCATCATTCGGAACAAGTGACGCCATTCATTTGGGGCCAAATGTGCCTATTGACATGGGAATGAATGCTTTCACCAATTATACATCAGTTTAATGCAGAATGTGACCCAGCATGTGAATATTTGACCGCTGAGCACGCTTTTCTTATCTGCATCCCTCTCACACACTATCTGCATCTGTCTGTTTTCCTCTCTCTTGCCTTTTCTCTCCATCCATCATCAGATTTCAGGAATTTCCCCACTGGGAGCTGTTCAAGTATTAAGGCCAAAGCCAAAGCCTTTTTTTTTTCTTCCTACTTTCTGCCACCACCTGATCACTTGATTTTCTATCTAACAACATCCATTACAAGAATCGTTCTTGGGGGATAAATTCATCTCAGTTCCATCCTGGTCGAGGACACCTTGTGCACCTGAAGCCTGACACTTTGACCTCTTGTGCCGATCAGAATCTCTGACCTCCCGGCTGATCATGAGACCCCGTCCTCCCATCCTCACCCCTGCTCTCCCGCAGCACACAGATTCTTGTGACACAGTGGTCTGAGCAGCCATGGAGAGGCCCATTACTGCAGTCACATGGCAGGTTAGCAGAGGAACTCATACAACCATGTGAGCTCTATTTTCTAACTAGTTACAGCTGCCCCCAGGCTCATGATGGTTTCATACAGGACACAAAATGTTAGAAGATGCACGGAGAAAACGCAAAAAAATTGCAGGATTTCAGCAGATAATATTTCTCTGTAGAGATTTTAGTGACAAGTGTAACTGAGTCAACTAAAAGTGAGCTATGAGCTGGAAAATAGATGGGTATATAAAGCTCTGATGTGCTTTTTAGGCGTCTTTTAAGCAGTAAATGATTTTTAAAATATGGTCTTTTAAGGCACAGTCAAACAGTGTAACATCACCAGTTTCAATAAATCTCATGCTGAAACAGACAAACTTTTCGAAGAATAAAGAACATTAAAGTGCAATTAAAGACTCTCCCTTTATAATAAATTACTGCTGGATGTTCATATCTTTATACTGTAAATTTCAGTTAAACTGAATTAACTCGACGTTCGCTGTCTTCTTTTCTAGTTCAAGTTTGAAATGTATCCATTTCCTGACTTCCAAATAGCTTCAATTGAATCAATCACAACTACACAAAAAAATACATGCAAGAATAAATTACAGAAGAAGGTTTGATTGAAAACGACTTAAAAATAAAATCAATTGAAATTATAATTTCTTTAAAGACAGGTAGATGTGTCTGAAATGATGCAGAGACAGAAACTAAGCCGTTTTAAATTAGAAAACAAAACCTGCAGACAAACAAGCAGGACATTATATTTAACATTATAATTAAGAAACCACATAGTGTCCATCAAAATCAGCATCTACATAGACGAATCCAGCACAATGTGAGCGTCTGAGTAACTTTTTGAGGCCTGCTGACACATTAAAGGTGCAACAGATGAACTAAATTTTACGCAGCACCAAAGCGAAAAACTCTTTCCCCCACAATTTTCGTTCGTTTCAAAAAATATACGTTAATTTGTGAATAAAGCTCCACTTTCTAACTGGTGAGAAACACTTTATTAAACATCGTAGACACCTGGTTCAGGGTGGATTTTAAAGGCCACGACGCTTTTCTTTTTCGATTGTTACAGATTTTTACTAAGAAGCTATGCGCAAATTAATAATATATGTACTGGCCTTTTTAGTTTAATGAAAACTCATTAACAGCTTTGATTTTTTTAAATTTACGGAATGACAGTTCTTTATAAACGTGTTGAAAAGTTCGTTTCATTACTTTATCAGAGTAAAATAAGCCTCGTTTTAAAATAAGAAAAAACATATTTGGATTAAAGGAATTTGGCTCGGGAACAAATGAATTTATTTTGCACATTGAAAACCAAAACTGCCTGTTGTTTTGACCTTGAATCGAAGTATGATGAAATTAAATGATGCAGCAGAATTCTAAAACTCTGCGTTTTCACGTCTTTCCCCCCCTAGAAACTGTCCTTCATTTTCTGTACCATAAATTTAACATGGCATTGCACAATTTGGAAAGACAGAGAGGGAATTTGCACAGGCACAATACATTAGACACCAACTCACAAATAAAAAATGCTTTAGTCCTTCGGGAATCGAAATCAACCCATTAACAATATAATACGAATATTCAAATAAGATACTAGACACTCGATTTGCTAGGATATTAGGTTATTTCTGCTGCGTAAAATGATTTAACATTGATCCAGGGCTATTTTTTAACCAATTAGGCTTCGGATTAAACAGAATATCGGCTACATTTGAAGATGAATTTTAAATGATTCCATTTCTCCATCTCCGACAATCTCAGATCCCCTTCGCCCTGCCACAAACACTCCCTGGGGGGTCATGAACATCCATCTGCACTAACTCAACTCTGTGCGTAAAACCGCAGCCTCCTCCTTCCCTCAACTTCTGCACAAGCATCACGAAGAAGAAGCAGAAGAAGGGGAAAAAAACTGCCCAACGACCGTGCACATTTTAAACACTTGCCTGTAAGAGCAATCACCACACGTCCTGCAACACAGACGCACACACAAATAAAACACACAACTCACTTCACACGGCTCGGAGGCCTCACGCAGGATCCAAATATAAGCTGGTTGGTTTGTCGGGGTGCAGCATGTAGGTGTCTCCCCACCTCACCTCCTCCACCACCACCACCACCACCAGCCTCCCCCCCTAAACACAGCCTCCCTACCATCAGCACCTCCGAGGCCCAGATCCAGGTGCTGCAGTTTGAATTTAGAGACAAAAAAATGTCGCAGGAAAAACAGAGAGGATCCATGTGTCCCGTCTGCCGCAGAGTATTTTCTATGTGTGCGCGACCAGTGTCTTTGCACGGACATAAGGGGAGAAAGACGCACACATCGCTCTCTGTTATCATTTTTTTTCCCCATGTTTGCAGCACAAAACTGCTTTTTGTTCCCCTTTTTTTCATTTACGAGGGTTAATGGATAGAGGCTTGGGCGTTTGATCACATGGCTACAATTCACCTGAGATAGAGACAAAGAGAGCAAAGAGAGAAGAGAGAGAGAGAGGGAGAAAACCGAGAGTCGGGCTCCAACATGAGAGGCAACGGACACACAGGGGTCATTGTTGCATTCATTTTGTGTGTGTGTGTGTGTGTGTGTGTGTGTGTGTGTGTGTGTGTGTGTGTGTGTGTGTGTGTGTGTGTGTGTGTGTGTGTGTGTGTGTGTGTGTGTGTGTGTGTGCGTGTGTCCGGGTGCGCATCAGATGCTGCTTAAAGTCGATTCTCTTCTTTCCCATCAGGCCACGCTTTAACGGCACGAAATCGTGACCTATCAGCGTTGAGGCACAAATCCAGCATTAAACATGGAAAATTCATTAAAGAGAGCAACAAGTTTAATAAATTGCCCCCTTTATTCACATTTTAGGAAATGGTGAAACGATAAACGGAGAAAGAGTTCGCTCCGCTTGATCCACATCGGGCCTTTTTATTTTCTCCTGTAGTTTCCAGATCCCATCTTGACTGCTCATTCCGAGTCAGCGATAAGGTTCCACTAGATGTGATTTTTTAAAACCGATATGATTAATTTAGAAGTTTATCGAAGTGCACCATGGATTTCTGACCTATGACACATTAAACACAATCTTTTCTCTTGATCAGGGGTTGGTTGTCTCTCTTTTTAAGTCGAATTAGTGGCTTTGGGTAGGACACATTAAGTATAGCAAAGAAAGCTTTCATAACATTACAAAGGGTTGTTAATTTACTTTATATATATATATATATATATATATATATATATATATGTGTGTGTGTGTGTGTGTGTGTGTGTGTGTGTGTGTGTGTGTGTGTGTGTGTGTGTGTATGTATATATAGTTTTATGCTTTATTTTTCTTCTCTGCTTTTAATTGGGGTCAAGTTTACTGATGAGTTTTTTAAAATTCAAATTTGTGAGCTACATTTCCTGCATCAAACAAAAAAAATCTTCAAATCGTAGGTGAACTTCGCAATTCACGTCAGATTTTTTTCGTTTTTTTTTTCAGGAACGTGACCACACGGGCCAATAACTCTCCTCATGATTGTTTATTTGTTTGATATTGGGCCTAACATGTCAACACGTCTAACAAAGCTGGCCTTCTCCTGCCTCTAAATGGACGTACTGTAGAGTCATTTAAGCCACTCCAAGGTAAAATCTCACCTCTTCTCTGTTGGAAATGTTGCAGTGATGGACGGACGGGCATTAACAGTGCGCTGCTCTCGTCCAATGGGAGAGCAGCGGGATAATTAGAGGGCCAATCAGAGGGCAGCGTGGTGCGTCAGGGGCGGGGCTGACTGCGTGCTGGAATGCTGTCTCTCTGGGAATGTTTTCCACTTTCAATCACTTTTTTTTTTCTCCCTGTCCTCCTCACAAGGCGCTCTTTAAGCCCCGGCGTTGCCACACAGAGCAGCCATTCATCGGCTCTACAGTCAGCCACACACACTCCCATGCTGAACCGCTGGACATCTAAATTGGTAAGTTATGTAATTTTATAAAACAAAATTTCTAACATAAAAGGTAATAAATAGATCAATATTTCAGATGAAGATTTATGTCTCCGCTGTATTTTTGTTATTTTCACTGAGAGAGAGGTTTGGCCTTAATTTGGCTTTTTTAAAACAAAAAAAAATCGGTGGAATATTATTATTATTATTATTATTATTATTATTATTATTATTATTATTATTATTATTATTATTATTATTATTGTTGTTGTTATTATTTGGATACGTTCTTCCCGTCCGGACGGGTTTGTTATTGGCCAAACATGCAGGTTTGGCCGTTTGATGGTCACATTTAGTCCGCTAAATCTCTTCACCTGTTTAAGTGAACCGGAGCAAGTTTTGGTTTCAGAGCAAAACTAAAACTCTAACCAACTCGATCTGTGGACTTTATTGGTACTGAAGTGTTTCTGTCGTGTATATGATTTTCAGATAAAGCTGCTACTACTGAAAAAGGACTTCTAACCGACGCGGTGGAAAGGATTTGGACACTTTTACGCAGCAGTATGGCTTTGCCTGAAACGAGCCAGCAATAACTGGGATCATTGGAGACTCCGGATTTTCATTTAAAACGATTTAAACACGTCGAATCGTTTGGACTCGTTCTAAAAACTAATTCTGCATAAAAGGATTGTTGTGTAATTAGTTGAAATTATTTTTTTTTTAAAAATGTCTGGCGAGGAGCACAGCCTGTCCGAGGCGGAGCTGAGTCCCGGAGGGTCAGACGATGGCCACTCACTGTCACCGACTCAACCCGGAGCGGCACCCGGACAGCACTCACCTCTGACCGGGCCGCCGCAGCAGCTGACCGCGCTCTGTGTGGGTGATGGCAGCGGGGATGATGAAGGCAGAGCCAGAGCCAAATCAGAGGAAGAGGACGACCGCTTCCCGATCGGCATCAGGGAAGCGGTCAGCCAGGTGCTGGACGGATATGACTGGACACTTGTGCCCATGCCGGTGCGCGTAAACAACGGAAACAAAGCTAAGCCCCATGTCAAAAGGCCCATGAACGCCTTCATGGTGTGGGCGCAAGCGGCGAGGAGGAAGCTGGCGGACCAGTACCCCCATCTGCACAACGCGGAGCTTAGCAAGACTCTCGGCAAACTGTGGAGGTTTGTATGGAGAGCGTGTCCCAGAAAAGAACAGTGTGGCCATACAGTGGCACATTTCCTGTGTTCGTGCGTAAAGGATATGTCTGGATATTGGTGCTGATTTAAATGTAAAAGTGGACATATTAGAAAGTCAGATAGATGTTTTATTGAAGAAAACACACAAAACAAACATCAACTTGATGTGTTTACGTTGTGCGCCTTAAAACGTGATTTAAAATCCATAAAAATCAAGGTTAATACGAGCCAAATGGCGAATTGTTCCTATGTATCCATTACGCACGGCATAAATAGAACAGTATTTATCATTTTCAGACATAATCTAAGAAAGTGTTTTCCATATTAAGCCAGAGGTGTTATAAGACTAAATCAGTCGTTGTCCCCCTCACCCCCCATCCCCCTAGGCTGCTGAACGAGAACGACAAGAGGCCATTCATCGAGGAGGCAGAGAGGCTGAGGAAACAGCACAAGAAGGACTACCCGGAGTACAAGTACCAGCCCCGGAGACGCAAAAACGGCAAACTAACGACTACGAGTGAGTCCGATAGCCAGGGGGAAGGGGAGGCCAGCCACTCCCAGTCACACTACAAGACCCTGCATCTGGAGCACAATGGTGGGGCTGGGTCCCCACTGGGCGATCTGCACCACCACCACCATCATCACCACCATCCTGCTGGTAGGTGTCTCATGGCTCTGAGTTTGGACACACTTTTAAAATGAGTATTTCAAAAGATGTTTGGTCAAGAAAAATGACAACACGTCAGAGAGACAAATTTGAGCTACAATTCTGGCATAAAAGTCACATTAAAGGTTACAAACAACCAAAAGAACTAAGCATTGTTGTACCTGACTGTGCTCCTCCTCCTTCTTTCCCCTCTAGGTCAGGGTCACAGCCCACCCACGCCCCCCACCACCCCAAAGACAGAGCTCCAGTCCGGTAAACTGTCAGATGCCAAGAGGGAGGGGGGAGCAGGAGCGGCTGGAGGATCGGGAGGGTCAAGGGGGGCCCTCGGGGTGGGAGCTGAGGGAGCATCCGGTGGTCCCTCATCATCAAGTGCTAAACCCCACATCGACTTCGGCACCATGGACATCGGCGAGATCAGCCACGAGGTGATGTCCAACATTGAGCCATTTGACGTGAATGAGTTTGACCAGTACCTTCCACCCAACGGCCACCCTCAGAGCGGAACTGGGGCCCCTGCAGCTGGATCCTCAGCCTCGTCCTATGCCTATGCCCTGGCTGCGGCTAGCGGGCACTCCGCCTGGCTCTCCAAACAGCAGCAGCAGCCTCAGGCCTCTCCGTCTTCCTCCGACCCCTCCAAGGCTCAGATCAAGAGTGAGTCTGCGTCCGGAAGCCACTACGCCGAGGCCTCATCCTCTCCCTCCTCAGGCACCCATGTCACCTACACCCCACTCAGCCTCCCTCACTATGGCTCTGCTTTCCCCTCGCTGGCCTCCAGGGCTCAGTTTGAGTACGGAGAGCACCAGGCCCCTGGGGCGTACTATGCCCACTCCAGCCAGGCCCCTGGGCTGTACTCAGCCTTCTCCTACATGGGCCCTACACAGAGGCCTCTGTACACGACCATAGGAGACCCCTCCAGCGTTGCCCCCTCTCACAGCCCCACACACTGGGAGCAGCCTGTTTACACCACACTCACAAGACCTTGAGGGAGACCAGCTGAGCAGAGGGAAATATGGGAAGCGTGTGAGTGGATCTGTGTGTGCGAAATATGTGAGCGTGTGATTGTGTATGTGCCTATGTGTGTGTGTAAGTGTGTGTGTGTGTGTGTGTGTGTGTCCGTGCCATATTGATGTTATATTAGATGTTTTTACTTTTTTAGCCAATATAATGCAAGATGCATCAACGGGGCCTTACACAGTTATAAAACAGCCACAAACTCACACAGTATAAAGTGTGATTAATGGGTCAACAGCCAATCAAAAATAAGAAAACCTTAACAAACGTGTGCCATCAAAAATGTACGAGTTGAGATGTGTAGTGACGAGGTTGATGAGCGAAAGAGACACTTGGGAGTGGACAAATATTGGACTGACTGATTTGACCCAGACATGATGGGTTTTGACTGACATAATCAGAATTTATTAACCAAACTAAGGATGTTTTTTGTGCTATTTTATATGAGTAGTAAGTTTATTGTCATTGTTGATATCCTAGGGTGTAACTTTATTGTGACTGATTTGATATTACACATATACATCTGCACCACTGCTTTGGGAAAAAGCATGTTTTGTTTAACTAAGATGTTCCCTGGGGTTGGTTTCTTTCATGGCCAGAAAAGGATAACTGCAACTTTTTTTTTTCTTCTTTGATTCTGTAGATAGCACAATGTGTATCTCTGTTCTTTACACTGACGTCACTGAACTCAACAATTAAGCATTTAAGGGGAACAAATAGGAAAAAGAGAGGGAAAGAGAACTCTTAAATATGTATTTCAACATGTCGCTCAGTCTCGGACATTTACCTCAGTTCTGATCGTTTTGTGCCAATAGCAAAGCAGAAATCTGACCCCTGATACCCGATCAGCTGCAGAGATTAAAACACTCAGAAACTCCACTTTAGAATAGTCCTTTTTCATTTTGCTTTTTAAGCGCCTAACAGTTTGCTGATTCACCATTGATTTATCGAATAACTGAGTTGAAATCTATAAGTACAAAGTCTCAACCAAATCTCTCGAGATGATTGGCCAGCTTTGGGTCCTGCTTAAGGATTAGAATCACATGTGCGACCCGTTCTGCTTCGCATGTAGGCCAAAACGGTTTCTTCCTATGTTGTGCCCAAACAGCCCTCTTCGCCCTTCACCAGTGTGAATAATGGTCATTACCACAGCTTTGACTGACACATACTCTATCATTTTATACTGACCCTTTTACCATGTAGTTATTATTTTTATGTAATAATGCGTCGTGTGTCACACCTTTGCTTTTTCCATTTTGTATAATTCTGGATAGTTTTGTAAAGTGTTTGCTATACATTCACTTGAGTATTTTTTTTTTTGCTTCCTTACAAGAAAAGCAATGTTGAAATATTATTGTTGTCATCTATTAAATCAATTTATTTATAAAAAAAAAAAGAATCCTGTGTGAGACTCATTTAATGGTTCAGAAATAACACGTGGAGCCGTTAGCAAGGGAAGGGTGAAAAAGGTAAATTAAAAACATGCTGCTGACGTGTGAACTGTAATAACAACACAATCAGAGCCCCACCAAGCTAAGCTGTTTAGTGTGTTTGTGTGTGTGGTAGGTTAAAATTGACTACTAATTCCCCGCATTTAATCGGCTGGGGACTGCGTGTTACTGGGAAAGACAAAGAGAGCCATTCAGCGAGGCAGAGGGACAGAAAGAGAGAGAAGGGGTGGGTGTAAAGAGCCAGAGGCAAGGCCAATTTCAGCTCAGTAACCGGTGTACACTTGGACTTTTGTACATGGCTTTCCTTTCACGCTGCCCTCTCCTCTCCACCTGAAGCTCCCTCCCTGCCTCCAACATTCAGCTACAGTTTAAACCCACTCAAAGGGCATCCAAAATTGAAATGTCAAGCTCATTATTGGCATTGAGGTGGAGAGTGTGGCACACAAAAGGGGGTGACAGAAGTCTTAAAATGTAAGGCAACAATATTCAGAATGAGGGGTGAGACTTGCAATTACCACGGAGAAAACAGGGAAGGTAAGCTTTTCACAGAGCGACTCAAATCCGGGGGACAGCACTTCATTTTCAAAGAAAAATTTAGGAATCTTGGAAAACTTGAGTAAATTCAGCCAATCAGATGAGACACAAGCACTGATAAAATCATATTGTGAGTCAGGAAAAATAGAATAATGGAGATGAAAAGACAGAAAAGTGAAGTGAAGAAGTGTCGCCTTAGGCCTTGCACTGGGGGTCAGGCATATGGATTCTGTAAAGCGTCTTGAGACAATTTGACCTGTAATTGGTGCTATATTGAATTGAATTGAATTGAAATATTACCAAAAGAATGTCCACACCGCTGCTTCTGAAGTTCAAGATCGTGACCTGCCTCCTGGACTTTGTAAAAACTGTAAAACAAAACTTGAATTGCCTAAGAAGTCAAAATAGTGGAAGATATATGAAAATCAATGTTATGGTCATATTGGTCACATTTAAGTAGATTTTGTGGAAGTCCCAGAAGTAGAAGTCAACAAAGAAGCAAAAACAGCATTACAAAATGCACCTCAGCCACATATACTCTTGCTAAATAAACAGCTTTTATCTGTTTTCATCCATTTTTAGGACTGATCTCCCAATCAGACACAGCAGGTCCCTATTAATTGTGCATTGCTTGTCTTATATTCAGATGTTTACTTGCAAATTAAAGCACAACATTGTTTCAAATTACACAGGCCTTTAGGGTGGGGCATGTATACTTAGTCTACCTGTCTCGTAAAAAATACATGGTACATATTCCTAAATACCTTTGTGTGTAAGGAAAAAAAGTCATAAAGGGGGGTCCATTGTGAGTATTTTTAGCCTGAGACCAAACAGGTTAATCTGCCTTACATGTGGGGTAAAGGTTAAGAATAATGTCTATTTTCATTTAAAATGTATGTATTTTGAAAATCAAAATAATATGTTCACAAGAAGCACAGCCGAGTAAACAAATTTAACAGGTATTCAAATCGTAACAGATTTCAATTTTGTTAAAATGAACAAATATAAATTACTGAGAAGTAGCATGTTCAGGAATTATTCTCATCATTACAAATTAGTTTATTTTCAAAACTTGACATTGTTCTTACTTTAACTGAACCACAAATGTTAGATAACATATAGAAATTATTTTAGATTATTCGAACAGTTTGATTATTAATCAGTGGGCTTGGAACAAAACGTCACAATAATTCTATTATCATTGTTAGTATTTTAACTGAATTCCCGACATAACAATGTCAAATCACCCCTCACCAGGGATGTCTTAGTCTACATTAGGTTGGAATTTATCAGGATGGGGTTTGTCTCCCATTAAATGCCTTATTCTTACATTTTAACATATAGCAAATACAAGTATGAGTCATATTTCTTGTCCAGACCAATGGATAAAACTTCATATGATTCTCATATAAACAGCGAAAATGTCTGTAAATATATATTCCTTTAAAAAAGAAAAACACAGTCGCTTATTTTTGCTGTCAAAATGTTACATCAACATACCGCAACACCACTTCTTTTAATTTTAGCATGTACATTTACATTTTAGCAGGATGACTGTCATTCAACAAGCATGGCCAAATCTGACACATTTACATTTGCTGTAAGTAACTCCTGCTGCTGTACTTTGAGTGCAGCACTTTTACTAGTATCAAAGTATTTATACATAGCTAGATTCCTTATTTGTAAGTAACGACTCCTCCACTCCGCATGTGGACACTGTAGAATATCAGTCTGAACCTGTGCAGAAATGTTGGTATTTCAGAGCTGGTTTCAAACTAAAGATATACTGCTGCCTCTCGTCAATATAATGTCAGTTAAAACTGGAGAACTTCTGAAGAAGAAAAACTTGGATTTTCTAGTAAACAACTTGATGCTGTTGGGTAAGTCCTTTATACATAGATGCAAATATCTAAAGGTTAAGTTAACGGAACTCAAGCTTTTAGTTAAATTTCTTCATTACTAACATAACATAACTGACTATAACCTTTCTCTTTATTGGACTTGTTACTGTTTGAGTACAACTCTCATCCCTGAAACTTTGTGTTGACAGTCATTTTCTGGTGTCTTTTTTGTTTGTTACTTTATTCAATACTGTATCAACACCATTTTTCGGCTTTGGATTATGGAATTGTGTCTTAAAGGTTTGTACATTAAAACAATAAATAAATAACCTGTAGTCGTCTCTCCGTCCAGTAGAGCTGTGACTGTTCAGGTGAGACTCCAGGCCGACAGGTGGCGGTGCTGCGCCTTTAAACTCACCGTAGAAGAAGAAGCACGTGACGTCATCCTAGCGGCGCCAAATCTGCAGCAAACACAAACAAACGTAACGCGAAGTTGAAAACGGTCCCGTCAACGTCTAAAACAGGTCAGAATTAACTTTAGCAACTCTGGTACCTGTGCTTTTCTCTCCGAACTCCCTGAACTAATAATTTAAACACAAAACGTCCGCGTGTCGGATTCAGAAATGCCCGTTTGAGTAGTTTGTAGCATTTAGCTAACGGCTGAGTTCGTTTACAGCAAAACAGCACAAGAGATGGCAAACATCTATGCAGCTAACATAGCAGTCACTTACCCTCTGAAAGCTGATAAAAACGGCAAAATAATCAGTGTCGGTTGTCCTTTCACCCAGCAGTCATGAACCTGAACCCCTTTGAAGCCGACAACTCCGTGAGCTGCCAGTTAACCTCTGAGATCCCTGAAGTGTGCAGGACGGAGGACTGCTGTCTGGGCATTGACGAGGCAGGCAGGGGGCCTGTGCTGGGTATGCAACTTTATTCAGTTTGGAAGACAGAAAAAAAAAGTTAAGGATGTCTGCTAATGTGAAGGGCCACACTTACACGCTCTCACTAGAAAAGTGTATAAGTGTTATTATTTATTGCCACAAAATACACATGTGGCATTTATAGTATCACTGTATAATATAAGTGCTTTGTGCACTAGCGTTCAAAAGTTTGGGGTCGCCTAGGCAATTTCATGTTTTCATACTTTTATTCATGTGCTAGCATAATTGCACAAGGGTTTTCTAATCATCAATTAGTGTTTCAACATGACTAGCTAACACAATGTAGCATTAGAACACAGGAGTGGTGGTTGCTGGAAATGTTCCTCTGTACCACTATGTAGATATTCCATTAAAAATCAGCCGTTTCCAGCTAGAATAGTCATTTACCACATTAACAATGTCTAGTCTGTATTTCTGATTAATGTTGTCTTCATTGCTTTTCTTTCAAAAATACAGACATTTCTAAGTGACCCCAAACTTTTGAATGGTAGTGTATATAGTGCCGTTTAACCTCTGCTAGGTTCTCCAAAGTGCTTTGCGATGTGATTTTCGTTCACTCATTGACACACACACACACACACACACTCAGCGATGGCGGGGTGAATTTCAGCTTATTCCCTCTGGAAAGAGGTTTTTAGTCCCAAGGTGCAGGACGAAGCGTTATAAAAACAGCTTTGTTCCTGTCGCTGTCACTGAACTTGATAAGAAGTAGTGACATTGCACTTTATTTTATTTTTTTCTACTTATTCTATTTGTTAGCTCTATTTATTATTGTGACTTTTAAATTCTATGCTCTTATCCTGTTTTTTTTCATTCCAGAGATTGCTTTTATTTGCCTAAGGTTTTTTATTGTGTTATATTTTTATTTATCTTGATCTTATTTAATTTATCTTATCTTTTTATTTGTCCTTGTTGTATTGGTGAATGGTGGAACAATGAGCACTTTTTTGTCTTGCCTTGTCACTCCGTCAAATACCTGCCTGTCAGGTTCAATGTGTATTTTGTTATGGAATCCCAAATGCTATAATTTTTCTATTGCAAAACAAATCTACCCATGGGTGTGAATAAAGTAACCTTGAACCTTGATGGCGACAGAGCTGCTATGCAAGGTGCTTGTCTACCGTTGGGAGCAACCTGGGGTTTGTTGTCTTTCCCAAGGATGCTTTAGAACACTTTTGCAGATTGATAATTTTATTTGCAGTCTGAGCTCCGGGTGAATTTGATTTAGCCATTACATGTGCCATGTAGTAAATGTACTAATTGTGTTGGTGTTTTTTTGTGATTTAGGGCCTATGGTGTATGGGATATGTTTCTGTCCAGTTTCCAAAAAGGAGAACCTGAAGGACTTGAAAGTGGCAGGTAATCCTGTTGACCTGCATCTGTGCAATTGCAGTTTGACAATCTGAGAAGGTTGTCTCATCCTCACTGCTGTCTTTCTTAGTAACTTAACAAAATGTAGAAATTTCCTGATCAAAAAAGATACCGCCAGCAAATAATGTCTTATGAATAGATTTTTTCTTTCAGCAGTGGTAAATGAAAATATTCTTTTCATTCTCTCTAATTTGTCCATCCCTCATCAGATTCGAAGACTTTAACAGAGGCAGAAAGAGAGAATCTTTTCCAAAAATTGGATGAAGCCAAAAGTTATGTAGGCTGGGCTCTGCAGGTTCTTTCACCCAATACCATCTCTACCAGCATGTTACAAAGGTAACTGCAGACATCTGGCAGCACATTGAGACTTGTTACTGTGATTCACATTTGCTAACATAATCTTTGATTTTGCTTCAAGGACAAAATACAACCTGAATGCCCTTTCACATGATACAGCAATTGGTCTGGTACAGTATGCTTTGGACAGTGGAGTACAGTTGAAAGAGGTGTGTAACAAATAACTTACCTGGATGTGATCGTGTGTATTATTTGCACTCTATGTAGACTAATTGTGCTTTGTTGTCCTCCTCTATCCATGTAGAGCTTCTTTTGCACATAATTTCCTGCGACTGTCATATTTGAGACTGTCCTGTTCGTATCCATTGCTGACCCTGAAAAACTTTTGATTAAATGTAAAATTTATACTCTTTTGATCAAAGGGTGACCCTAATTTCTGCATTTTCCACTAAACTGAGGAAGTTGAATTTAGGAATACTGAAGATTTTAGTTTTGATTTCTCAACATTTTTTTTTAATGCTTTGAGGGAATTTCTTCAAATTTGATGGAAATGTTCACTTGAACTAAACAATGAACTGATTACATTTTGGTTGTCAATGGTCACTGAGAACTTACTAAAGAGTTCATACACAACCAATGTCTAATAAGATAAAATGATGAAGTGATGACATTTTATATCTAAAAGGTCAAGTCTGGACAGACGTAGATGTAAACTGCGATTTGATTGGTGGAGGCACACAATCTTGAGGGACTTATTCTAGTTAGTATTTTACCTAGATAAGGTAACAGAAGCTTTTTCATTAAAACTAAATGGGACTCCTCTTCCTTCTTCTTTTGTCATTTTTCCTCTTTGCTCCATCTGTTTTGCCTCGGCCTACCTTCTTCCATCTGTCTGATGGGCTGCAGGTTTATGTGGACACAGTCGGCCCAGCGGAAAAATACGAGGAGAAACTCTCTAAGCGGTTCCCAGGTATTGAGGTGACTGTGAGGCCAAAAGCTGACTCTCTCTTCCCTGTTGTCAGTGCAGCCAGTATCTGTGCAAAGGTAAGCAACTGACCTCATTATGGATCTTAATATTCATCTAATGCCATTCATGTTCATGATTATTGCAGTTTGTTAGCCCCATATCAGCCTTGAACCTTTACTGAAATAAGGTGATCTTATGAGCAGTGGTGAAGCAAGGCTTTTAATGAATTTGCCTTCGAGTAGCACAAGGGTATTTGAATACGCAGTGCAAATTTAATTCCTTTTCTTTTTAAGATATCACAGTTGTTTTTTGGTACTTTTCTGTGTGTTGCACAGGAGTGAGGATCTGAATCCATTCTTCAATTGTGTAACTTATGTGACCATGTCGTGTGGACATCGGTCTTTGGGTCCTTTGAGGATTTATTGTTTAGACTAATCTGTTCGAAAAAGCAGAATGGTCTTCCTTTTTTTCTTCAAACTTCCTGACTTTAACAAGGCTTCAGGTACAAGTTTTTAGTAGTTGTCAGTGGCCTCTGTTTTATGTTATCGAAGTAACAGTGCAATACTACTGTTTATGTCTTAAACTCGTAATAAATAGGTTTAATGCAATTTGCTTTTGTCAGGTTGCTAGGGATCGAGTTGTAAAAGGCTGGAACTTTGCAGAGGACCTGGGAGAGGTGGACGCAGATTATGGCTCAGGATACCCAAATGGTACTAAACAATCTATGAATGTTGTAGTTCTCCTACTCTGACATCCTAAAGTGTATTATTAAAAATAGCATTTGAATGATTAGCCTGTTAGCAGCATTTCATTTTTTAAAAATTAATTTCCCTTGTAACACTGCCTAATTAAGCCTGATGGTTAAACCATTATGAATGCATGTATAAACTGTTTGTAGATGGACAGACACTGAGACCTGCTCTTTCCTGTGTTTCCAGACCCAAAGACTAAAGCATGGCTGCTGAAGTACCTTGACCCAGTATTTGGTTACCCTCAGTTTGTTCGATTCAGCTGGAGCACTGCCCAAACCCTGATGGACAGCAAGGCAGTGACTGTCCACTGGTAAAGAGCATTGTTTTTGATCAACAGCCTTGGATGTATACAAAAATTGGTTGGTTTATACCATTAAAGGAGAATGTCTTTGGAAATTCAGCATAAAATGTGATTCCAAGATCCAGAAAATTGTTGTCTCTGCTATTTCTTCGCATGCATTTATCTGATGAACATTGTCTCAGAACATTAAACTAGTTTCCAGGTTTACAGATTGTGTTTCTAAATAAATTAATTTTGCTCTGTTGTGTTTTTCTAGATAAGAACATTTGCACGGGGTGTGTTGTTTGTAAACCACAACTCCTTTGACCAGGTCACACTTGAAGTCTGTGCAAATCATTTGCCCCCAGGAGACGACTACTAACCACAGTGTAAATACCAATCTTGTTTTATTGAATCTTTCCTCAGGGATGATGACGAAGAGGACGGGGAGAAGGCAGCACAGCGGCAGAACAACCGGTCCATGTTGTCCTACTTTGGTGCATCAGCTGGAGGTAATGACCAAAATCTGACCCACCAGACACACCGCTTCTTCACTGACCGGAGGCTGAAGAGTCTCAACACTCTCTGAAGACACTTTTAAGGTCTTGCTCATACATACTGGAGATCATAAGCGCACTGTAGAATTTTCGCATACGGGCATGTATACGCACTCAGATGGACTTTGCTCAAATATTGTAGAGACGATTTTGTATCACCAACTTGAATTCCAATTTGTTTTTATCTGTCTTGTTTGTACCTGTTTTTATACATAAATATAATGTTTAAAATTCTTGTTTTGCCTTTTGAAGAGTACTTGTTTGAAAATTTTACGCCATACTTGTGAAGCAAAAATCATTGTGGGGCTCAGGTTGCAATCTTTAATGCTAATGCTGCCCTCTAATGGCAGCATGACAGAATATACCAGGGATTTGAAAAGCTTTGTCAGGTTTTCACATGAGCTATTATGGCTCCCCACAGACACTGAAGTCATAAGCTGTGTCCCAAACCCATAGTCCACATTAAGTTTATACAGTTTTAGCAATAAATGTTAAAAATCAATCATTTACTACTTTACAGACACAAATCAAAATGTGACTTGTAAGGTTTATTCCTACATTTGTTTCCATTTTTCCCCCCCTTAAAGCCTTACCTACATCCACAGTTCAAGTAAAAAATTTCCCAGCATGAGCAGCCATGTCTTTTGAGTTTTTGCAATGTATCAGAAGAATATGCATCAACAACACACTCTAAAATCATATTTAGTCTGCATGCTGTCTGAGTATATTTCATTTATTTACTCTGTGTGCTATAAACTTGTTCAGAATTCGCACGTATGTATTAAGACACACTGATAGTGTCTTTATGTACACAGATCAGACACAATATTAAAACCACTGATGTCTACAGTGAATAGCACTGATCGTCATGTTAAAATGAAATGCTCTGCTGGGACACCTTAGGCCTAGCCTTCATGTAAATGTAACTTTACCACCTACCCAAACATTGTTCCAGATTGGCTTGCCTTTGCAGGATAATGTGCCCTGCCACTCTACAGAAACTGCTCAGTAGTTGCTAAAGGAACATGACCAAGAGCCCAAGGTGCTGACCTGGCCTCAAAACTCCCCAGCGGCCAATCCATCGAGGGTCGGTGGGATGTGCCGGAACAAGCCGATTTAAGGAAGTCTTACCCTGCAACACACAGGACCCAAAGGATCTGCTGTCAAAGTCCCTAGGTTACAGTATTGTCCTTAGTTTGTAGCTTGTAATTTGTTTTCCTTCTTGTAGTCAATAAGACTGAGAATGACACCAGAGTTTCAGTAGCGATACCAAAGCGATACTTTAAACAAGTCTCTCAATCATAGCAATACTCTTCTTTGAGCAAAATCAGCAGTTTCTACAAAATGTCAGTTTTTTTTTTAAAAGTAGCTGAATGTCTTAACTGTAAAAACAAGCAATGAATACCGTCTAAACAAAATGCAGTCATAAATCTAGATTTAATCAGTGCTTTCAAGTAAAATAAATAAAAGAATAAGAACCTTAATAAGGACTAGTTAGAATTTGACAACTGCAGGTGCCGTATTTCACTTGGTACTAAACAAGTGTTCAGCTTCAGTCCCCAGACATGGTAGGAAAACCAGAAAGACTTCTTCAAAACAAGGTTTTCTTTTATTTTAGTCTTAATATTAGATGGATTTATAATGACCATAAATTACATTTTTTTAATGCTGTTTTTTCCATCCATTATTGTCAGGTTTGCAAGTGTGAGGTAGATGGAGGATGAGGTTTGATGGTATTACTTCATATTGGTCCCTTCTTTGAATTACTCCAATAAGAGACATTTAGCGTCCGTAACTGCATCTTGAGATGAGTTTCTACTGCTTGTGTTCAGAAATCACAACAGTTCTTGTGTTGTTGATTTGCTTGACATCCCCTGAGGGCTTCATCGTCTTCTGACTCCAGGCTTTTTCTCCAGGCTAACACTTGAACAGACAGCTGACTGAGTGAAAGCTGCAAAACATCTGAATCATACCATTACAAAAATATATTCTTCTTTGACTTGTCCAGGTTTACAAGCATTAGCTATGAAAGCTGTATCCATCTGTCAAACGCTGCTAGTCCCTGTCGAGTTTCTGTCTGGAGTCCTGGATCCTCTTCCCACAGTTCATGGCTAAAGTGGAGACAGCAAATGCAGACAGGATTATGATGGAGCTCCCCACAAAGTGAGACGACGCTCCTCTGGGTGCTGCTTGCAGGACCTTTCTTGGAAGAGCCTCTCTGTCGAAGGCTGTGTTGGCGGTCAGTGTCTGGGCCACGGGCTCCATGGTTGTTGATGGTCCTCGGATGTCTGAAGGCTGAAGACAAAGGCGAGTCGGTATCAGGAGGTCAGGCTCTGAATCTGCTGAAGCCTCAGCAGGACGTGTCTGGATCTCTGTCCTGAACAGCACGTTGTTGATCTTGATCTCCTGTGTCCTGTCTGATTCCTTTCTTGGTCCCTCCTAGAACATCAATTTATAACCTCCCCAGCCTTCCCCTCTAATTCCTCTAAGTAGCCCAAAGTACTACTACGTCAATGGGATTAAAAATAGTTAACACCTCAGAGGTCGAAGTGGGAGATCTTTTTCAGCTTAAGACTGTCTAACGTAATTCTATTAGTTCACCCTGCCCTTGTTTCATAGTAAATTGTTGGAGTTGTTCATAGGATAGACTTTGGTCTGTAAACATGTAATTAGGAAGGGTCTGAAACTATGATGACAGGCTGGAAGCATGGAGAGACATCTCTACGTGCCTTCATATAGTGTCTGTGCCAGAATGCAAATTTGGCACTTTTCCATCTTACGGGCACTCAAAACACATATTATATACATATATTACACAGAACACTATCATTAGATCAACTTCTGGTTCAATGTCTAGCCCAAGGACAGTTTGGCATGTGGAGAGGCCGGGATCAAACCACCAAGCATGCAGTTAGTGGACAACTTGCTCTACCACCTGAACAGGTTGTCCAGCAGCTATAGCAGTTACAAATGCTTCTCCTGATCTTCATCACAAGCTAAAAACCCCTCCTATTTATGCATTCTGTGCTTTTGCTAACATCACAAATGAACAAAATTAAAATTGAAACATAAAATATCTCTCAAAGTCAGATTCATTTAGTTAACCAAAACATACTAACCAGTGCCTGCAGTCAGTACGGACAAGGTGAAACCAATTAGAACCTACACTATATTGCCAAAAGTATTCGCTCACCTGCTTTGACTCGCATATGAACGTAAGTGACATCCCATTCCTAATCCATAGGGTTCAATATGACCTCGGTCCACCCTTTGCAGCTATAACAGCTTCAACTCTTCTGGGAAGGCTGTCCACAAGGTTTAGGAGTGTGTTTATGGGAATTTTTGATCATTCTGCCAGAAGTGCATTTGTGAGGTCACACACTGATGTTGGACCAGAAGGCCTGGCTCTCAGTCTCTGCTCTAATTCATCCCAAAGGTGTTCTATCGGGTTGAGGTCAGGACTCTGTGCAGGCCAGTCAGGTTCATCCACACCAGACTCTGTCATCCATGTCTTTATGGACCTTGCTTTGTGCACTGTTGCACAGTCATGTTGGAAGAGGAAGGGACCAGCTCCAAGCTGTTCCCACAAAGTTGGGAGCATGGAATTGTCCAAAATGTCTTGGTATGCTGAAGCTTTCAGAGTTCCTTTCACTGGAACTAAGGGGCCAATCCCAGCTCTTGAAAAACAACCCCACACCATAATCCCCCCTCCACCAAACTTTACACTAATGCAGTCCGACAAGTATCGTTCTCCTGACAACCGCCAAACCCAGACTTGTCCATCAGATTGCCAGACGGAGAAGCACGATTGGTCACTCCAGAGAAGGCGTCTCCACTGCTCTAGAGTCCAGTGGCAGCGTGCTTTACACCACTGCATCCAATGCTTTGCATTGCACTTGGTGATGTATGGCTTGGATGCAGCTGCTCAGCCATGGAAACCCATTCCATGAAGCTCTCTGCTGAAGCACTGTTCTTGAGCTAATCTGAAGGCCACATGACGTTTGAAGGTCTGTAGCGATTGACTCTGCAGAAAGTTGGCGACCTCTTGGCACTATGTGCCTCAGCATCCGCTGACCCCACTCTGTCAGTTTACGTGGCCTACCACTTGGTGGCTGAGTTGCTGTCGTTCCCACACACTTCCACTTTCTTATAATACAGCTGACAGTTGACTGTGGAATATTTAGGAGCGAGGAAATGTCACGACTGGATTTGTTGCACAGGTGGCATCCTATCACAGTTCCACGCTGGAATTCACTGAGCTCCTGAGAGCGACCCATTCTTTCACAAATGTTTGTAAAAGCAGTCTGCATGCCTAGGTGCTTGATTTTATACACCTGTGGCCATGGAAGTGATTGGAACACCTGATTCTGATTATTCGGATGGGTGAGCGAATACTTTTGACAATATAGTGTAAGAACATTTGGCAGCACGTTTGTTTTTCCATTGATTACTGACTGTATCTGATGCAGGAAGAGCTGCCAGGATGAGTCACTCCAGACTATCACCAAGGATTACTGCGGTTTTTCTCAACACAAACTGTTCATTTGCTTAGTTAAGAGAGTAGAGCTGTAGGCAGACTGAAAAGAAGATCAAAGGTCCAAGCTAATTTGCAGGAAACAGGAGTACATCTGATTAGGAAACCGTATTATACAGATCATTCTACAAAGATTAGTTAAATGCTAATAATACCTTTTATATGGATCTTTGAATCTAGTCAACAAAATAGTTTTATTATTTAATATCTACAGCTTATTTGTCAACAAATATTATATTGATGTTGTTAATATATGTTGAGTTGCATTTTAAAAACATCCCTTCTGTTGAACTAAAATATCCTAAAGATCACTTCCTTTTTTTCTTTTCAGACTTGTCTGTGTGGCTTTATACTGCAAATATAGCATGTCCCAGTACACTCAATAATTTCAGATCTCAGTCCTTATTTTAACACAGACCAGAGCTGAACCGTTATGATAACCACTCATCTAAGCTATTAATTAAAGAAACATAGCAACATCTTTTGGTTCAAGCCTATACAATTCAGCAATTTGCTGCTTTTCTCTGTTTTATATTATTGTAAATTTTTTTTTTCTTTTGGACTGCTCATCAGAAAAATGAGAAATTTTCAGTTTAAGAATTTGGTATGGGTAATTTTAGCTATTGTTTACCATTTTTATACCAACCACATATTATTTACAGCCCTAGCTCAGGCCATAACAGGCACCGATTGTTTATTATTTATAATTTATACTTGGCTCTACTTTTTTATTGACTGTTCACCTGTGTCAGTTTGTACTGTCAGCTGTGACTAATGTGCTGTTTACAGCACCAAGGACTGCTGCCTCCTCACCCTGACCCAGGCCACCTGGGGTCAGCTGGTCTCTAAATCCCTCAGGTTGTTACACCAAGTCCCAGTTTCATCTCATGGCATCTCTTTAATTCCCCAAATTGGATTACACTGGGTCTTTTCCACTACTGACACAGAAAGCTTTTATGAATGAGCGTTAGTCGCCAAAACAGTCATAGTCAGATGAGACAATTCAGCTTGGAGTCTGAAAATATTACGGGTAAATATTAGTGCCCTAGTGGAGTTCTTCATTATGTAACTAACTACAAATTCAACACTCCCCAGGCTCTTGTTTACCCCATTAGTCAATGTCTGAACTCAGAATGTATGATGTATTCATCTAAATATCAATAATTAGCAAGAGTTAATAATGATTTTGTTGATATTAAGACTGATGCACGGCATGGAAATGGAAAAATTATATTTTATTTTTAGATTACACCATCATTTTCCAAAACATCAGTGGTGTGAATTTTTTTCTGTGTAATTTGTGATTAGAAAAGCGAACTTTCAAAACAAAATGCAGTCATCATAGCACCATCTGCTGTTTCCTTAAAAAAACAAAACCAAAAAAACCACGAGAAAGTGGTAGTATTTTGTGACATGTATTTATAATTCAGTGAAAGTCTGTTTTAGCTAATGAAGTAAGTAGAAATATCAGAGGGTAAATGTAGCATAAATACCATCATCTGTGGAAGTGACCTTTGAGGATTTCTTCATTAAACTGCAGATGCTTGGTATTTTGTGTTGGCTCCAACCTGCCCAAAGATTTAAAGATAACTGAGCAGATAAGCCATCGCTTGATTTTTAATTAATATTCACGTGACTATTAAGTCTTTGCTGAATGTCATATATTGCCCCGTACATTCCCACAGCAACCGCAGTAACTTGAGCTAAAGCTGCCTCTTATCTGTGGATCAGCAGTGTGAACTCCAGCCATGCTACCTCCAGCCTCTACAGACGCTCTTGTACTTAGAATTTCGATTAAATTCTGTTCGTCCAGCTTCCTCATGGGGCCTGACATTTGCTTGCTGTATTCACCATATGGTAGCTTGTTTTAATTGGAATAGCTGATTCTGTCCACATGGTGTCCCCATTGCCCCAAAATGATGCTCTAGACTGTTTTTTCCAGCTATGTCAACATGTCAGCACGTCTGGAAGCCGTAGGTTTCTGAAGAACTAGATTATAATTCTGACATAATTTCCCAGTCAGAAAAAACATGTTTTGGTAATATTACCTATATAATAGCAGTTAATAACTGCTTGCTCTCTTTGGCACTGTTCTTTTTTCATGCAGTGTTTTAGAAATAGACATTGACGGGCCGGTGTTCTCCTGCCTTCTACGCAGTTGATAATGCCAGTGAAGCAATGTTAAAGCTACAGAAAATCATACAATGGATGTGGAAGGCAACTGGATCTGTAAGATGTCATAGTTTCACATCTCTTCCTCTCATGTTGTAGTTGGTTGCAGCAGTACTTCTTGTATTTTCTATTGGAGCCTTGTAAATAGTTGCTGACATGTTGCATGTTATGTAATTTAGCCAAAAATCAGGCAACATAGTAGTTTGATTTAGGGTTCTAATTGTGAAACAACAAACTCTAAGACATAGTTATAAATAGGAAAAGATGCCATAAGCAAAAATATGTTAACTCTGAACAGATCACAACCTGCTGGTGGCACTATAGAGAAAGTCAAGGGGTTGGTAGGATTAATCCTCAGGGAAACTTGAATGTTGGCACCAAAATTTGTAACAATCCATGTGGATTTGAAGCTGTTTCGCCAAATTAGTGAAAATTTTGATCTGCCAATGGAGAATCAACCAATCTGGATCTTGCAGAAAATTTCTTGGCTATCCCTCCAGCATCTTAGTCTGAAACACATACAACATCCCAACCTAAAGGTGATGCTAGAGAGAAAGAACATTAACAAGGAAACTAGATTGATCTCAGTATGAACTGAAGCTGTGACCAAAGGGGTTTATTTGCTTTATATTGTTCTGCATTGCATGCTGTCCTTTTTAAATAGAATTTTCTAAATGCTGCAGCATGTGTGTAAATTTATTCACCATAAAGTGTCCTCAAAAAGCCAGTTTACAGTCATACAATGCAATGCAGATGCTAAAATTACGTACAAGCTGCCAATGATGATGCAAAAGACGACAATAAGTCTGAAATCTTAATTTATTGCTTACAACTGAGTAAACTACTCAATATATGTTATGTAGGGAGAGGTGAATGTGTGAAATGACTCAATGATTTCTGTCAAACAAATATTAATTATTAGTCATAAAATAAATGATTTGTCATGCCGGAAAGTCATCATAGGAAGTACAACACAGTAGCTAATTCCTTACCATCATCACAATGACACCTGACTTTCAGTGCCAACACTAAAGCAATATTTTAACCAAAACTTTCATCTTAGCAACACCCTCCTTTGAGCAAAATAAACAGTATTTTTACTAAATCTATTTTTATTTAACAAAAATTAGCTGAGGCGTTCAGCTGTTGGACTGTCTAATAATAAGCAGCCATGAATTAATATTGTCTAATAAAATGCACTCTTGAATTATGTCCAAACTTCACACATCGCAGCAAACAACCACCCTTGGAATGCAAGGCAGAACAAGCTGAGTCCTCATAAAACTGAAAACCAATCACACAACACCTTGAAAAACAAAGAGCACCTCTAGAAAATGGTCCAACAAATGCATTTGTAGAGTAGATAAAAGATGCCTGCTAATATTTGCTTGGTGAAAATGACCATTGTAACAATTTCAGTTGAACTGCTTCAGAACTTTTCCAGTGGTTGTTGCTATTAGCAACTGAAACTGAAAGATCCACTTAACCAGTCAAGTAATTGTGTTGCATATACATTATCTCTCCCTCATGAACTCCTTCCCCTCTACTCTCCATCTTTGTAGGTTTATGCATGTATGATGAGGCGCCCTCGAGACTGCTGGTCGCACTGTGTTTTATTTAGAGGAGCTCTCTTTTCAGTCTAGGCTTTTAGCACAGCTGTAGTCTGTGACCCACTTCTAGACAGGCAGAGCTAGAAAACAGCATAAGGTGGAAGCTGTGGGGGTTTTAAGGAAGTGTGGAGCTAAAGAAGTAGATTTGCAGGACAAGGAGAATAAATGGAGATGAGTGGATGTATAAATAAAGACAATGGGAGGAGATGAAGAGGATAAAACAGATCCAAGAGGAGTGTTCGCTGAAAGATGTGGAGATGTAGGGATATTGTCAAGTCTTGTTGCCTCATTCATGCTTCAGTAAATACTTAACTTTATAAGGCAGTTAAATGTTAAAAAAACAACCTAGTTTTGGTTTTAAAAACAGTTACATTTCGTTTGACCCTTTCTTTGGTTCAGGTGCACTGAGAGGAACTTATCATTAATTCATTATTTCACCTGTTTCTTGCCAGCTGTTCAGTTTCCATACACTGACTGTAATGTTACTCTATCACACTGCTGCAAGAATAGAATGTAATGTACACAAGTTATAGGTAATTAAATCCTACAAATGACAAATAATGTAAACATTGTTCAACTTAATGGAGTTCCAATTACAAACACTGCTACAGGTTGAATGCCAATTAGCAGCAGTTAGTCTGTTGTTAAAACAATTTTGCAATCAGCACTTCTGTGAATGTTCACAGAGCGCCAGAAAGGCCAAATCAACACTGTACAAACTGAAGGTGCTTCTTTCCAGTGATTAAATTGACTAATTAGTCAAAGGAAGCACATTTGCTGCTACGCATTGTGAATCTTCACAAATTTATTTTGTGAGGATTTATCCTGTATTATGCCACCACAAAACCATTAATATTCTGGCAAGTGGGGCACCAAAAAAATACAGGAAAATACGGACCATCACTGAATCTCATGCCATCCCATGAAAATATTTAATTTTCCACAATTAAAATATATTTTCTTATTTTTGATTTTCCATATGATCATGTGTATTTTTTTGGCATTTTAATGTTTAAATAAGAATATTTACATGTACAGTCTATTATATATGAATAAATATAAATATATAGATGTATGAATAGTTTTTGTTTTTTTTTTAAACATTGCAGTTACACAAGACAGCTCTCATTAAACAAATGAATGCAAAATTTTAGAATTAATGCTTGCTTTTCTGGTAATTGTTACTAATTATATCTAATCGTAGAAATATATTTACAATATTAAAATTGAATATAATTTTATCCGTGAAATGTAAAGGAATGTTTGTGAAATCATCAAAAATTAGAAAACAGCATTTTTATGTTGAAAAAAAAATGTTACAAAAGATTGAAATTTTATGATTATTTGCAGTTACATGTTTTTAATATTATATTTAAACTGCATTCAGGAGAGAAACAATCATGGTTACCTCTATTTTGTTCGGCAGACTGCTTAAAAATCAAGACATAATATAATGTACATGTACCTCTGCAATGATTTTGATAACTGAGAAAACATTTGTGCAATTTTTTCTAAAAAAATGCTGATTTTAGTGTCTTAACGCTGGATACTTTGTTTTGGTTTTTTTTTTTTTGAATTTTGTATTTCTTAGCTATGGACTGTAAAATAGACAAAACTAGCTCTTTGAAAAAGCCAAACTGAGCTCTGAAAAATAGTTTTTTTTCTCCTTTGTCACATTTTATGGAAAACAGAATTCATTGATTTATTGAGAAAATTATTAGCAGATCAATTGCTAGTGAAAGTGATTGTCCCAAGCTACTGAAATTCAACAGTCCAGTAGAAAACACCACAAACTACACGATAACCTCAGAGAAAACATTTCTCTGACAACCTGACAAACATTAACTTAAACAGTATCACACAGATAAAATGTATTTCAGGGCTGTGAGCCTGGATTGCATTGAATTTAGCAGATGTTTTGTATCCTCCTAGTATGGCCGAAAAGCACCTGCATAAATAGTGGTTGACGTGATTTATGATTTTGTGTGTCTACATATACACTTTGTATCTGCACAAACACACACACGCACACACACACACACACACACACACACACACACACACACACAGAGCACATCTGAATGCAGAGGGAGGCACTTGCAGCCTATGAAGAGATGTGAGCTGACGTGGCTCTTGTGAGACAGGCTTACCAGGATGAGAAAAGGGATTGCACAAGCGGCAGGCGTATTCCAAAAACTCAGCCCTGCCAAGCGTTTGGCTGCAGAGGGCTGACCCAGGACGACCCCCCTCAGGGCTCCCTCTGAAAAAACGGGTGACATCATTTTTTGGGAGCTCTTGCACAGAGCAATAACAAAAGGTCTTTGCCTGTTAAAACTGCACCTCAAACGAGCTCCGCTGTGCCGCCTCCACCCCTCCCCAAATCTTACAGCACCTAATGAACAAAAAGATGTAAAATTCATGCGCCTTCATTCATTATTTAATATTAATAAGAAAAAGCAGTGTAAGCTGAATGTGGCTGAGAAGTCAGACAAGCTGGAAACTGGGTCGCTCCACTAAACATCTTTCTTCACCTGCTGACATGCTGATGACCATTGTTGCAAGATACAGTCTTGAATAACATCCTGCTGTTTTTTCTAATGCTTAATAGATCAGCGTGGAGCTACTGAAGGCTGAAGCCAAACGAATAAGATTCCCATTTCATATGTAGACATTGTACTGTGTTCCTGCTGACAGGTTCCCCAGTAAATTATTTTGCAGCGTGAAAGGGATTTGAAAGCAATCACTTGAATATTAAAAACACTCCAGTGATAATAATGGACTGTTTACATGTGGGGTAATAAAAATAATAATAATAAAACTAACTTCAGTCTGGCTACAGCTTCCAGATTAAAACACTTAATGCTGGATGATTCTGTAGAATGATGTAATATATCATTTTAAGATTTAAAGGACCAGTGTGTTGGATTAAGTGGCATCATATGGTTAGGGTTGCAGCTTGCACACTAAATAAAAATCCTTCCATCTCCTCTCCCTTTGAAGCATTTAAGGGGAATGTATAATGGCTGTGACTTCAACGTAAAAATTGAAAAGACCCCCTATAGAGTCAGTGTTTGGTTTCCCCGTCCTGAGCTAATGTAGAAATGATGGATTCTAGGTCTACAAGTAGACCTGCTGTCTAAGTAGATATAAAGGGTTTATTCATAGTTTCAAATGATTGTACAATAATGACACCATAATTATAAATACTATGTTCCATTTCTAGCAGCGGCTCTCCCCAAATCGTACACACTGACACATTATCCACAACTAATGAAATAGAAACAACGTGTAGGAAAACAATAGCTCCACAGGCTTTATTTACACTGCTGTCCCACAACTTTCAAATATATAACGGGATCCAGAGCAGACAGAGTTGGAAATTGCATTTTTTTTAACGCCTTACAAGCACCACGTTGGTGTAAACATTACGATGGAAAGTTGTTTTTGATCTTGATGTAGTTAAGTTTCATTTATTCAGAAAATCTCATTAAGCTTAAGATAGATCTTATGAATAAACGGCATATACACAAGATCACTGATGTTAAAATAAACACTCAAAACAACTGTCACAAATGTTAGTATGCATCTTTACAGTCTCTTAAATTCAAGCTAGATCACAACTCAGTCCACTGGTTAGATGCATTTCACTGGGAAAAGATGAACCTTCATCCAACTGTGATTCATGGTAGAAGAGTTGAAACCATCCAGACCTAAAAATACATAAAATACAGATCCCAGTGCGAAGAAGACCCAAGAAGAACTGACTGCAAGGTGTTGTGGAAGTCAGTTCTAAAATTACTGGCAAAACACAGTGATACCAGTGTCTGTGTAGATTCTCAGTCAACCAGGTCATGGTAGTTCTACAAGTTTCAATAAAAAGCAACTAGACTTCTCTTTTAGAGATAAAAGAGAAGTTCCCAAAAAGACACATGCTCACCCCAACCATGTTCTTTGTGCCAATCTAGAACATCTGTCAATTTCCTGCATGTAAAACAAATGGAGCAAGCAAGTTTATTTATATAGTACCTTACTCAGTGGTTATTAAAAGTGCTTTACATGCAAATGTAAAAAAAAGAAGAAATTAAATTAAACATGTATATAAATGATAGAAATGTAATTAATTAAATTAAAATAGGCAAAAATAGTACAGACAAGTTGAAGAAAGGGCACATTGATTTCTAGAACAACAATGAAATGACTAAAACAGCTAAGAAAGCAAGAAATGAGAAAAACAAGAGCATGTAGTAGACGATATATGGATGCTTTTTCCCAGCAGATGTTCTACTTGAGATTTTTTTTTTAAAATAACAGTTGCTAATTATTACTGTATTTTGCTTTTTTTAAAGCCATCTACAGCTGACGCATTTAGTTGGTTAACCAAGCAGTTCACAGACAGATAAAGAAACGATATCTATTCTGATAATTCAAGTGAAAATACGAGATATTTGGTGTTGAACTGGTGATCTGACAAAACAAATGTTTGGTTTGGGCAATGGATATTTGGATATTTTTTCATTTTTTTCTTACAGACTGATCAAACAAAAAATAATAATCAGTAGATTTATCAATAATAAAGATTGTTTTATGCCACCAAGGTTCCCATTGTTTCAAAGGAGTTTTCCTCCTAGAATGCATTAAATGCATGTTACTGATGGAGTGTTGGGGTGCTGACGTCGAAGCCTTTCAGCACTAAATCCCATGCTGAGAGAGACTAGAGCTCACCAGCTCCGTCAACTCACAGTGGTAGGGATCATTAAGACCATGATGCTAAAAGCCACTAGTCTATCTCTGGTCTGTCTCTGCCATGGAGATGGAACCAGACCAGCTGCTTGGAGTCCTGTTTGTTTTTCTTTCTCCAAATTGATCCTTTTCTACAAGCCACCTTTGACCAACATTTTTTCCTGCTTTTCTTTACTGTGAGAATGTTTAACAGTGTAATATCATTCAGACACATTGTGTGAACACTGGGATGGACTTTATCCTTCAACGTTTCAGTGTAGTCAGTGATTACTGCTGGTGATTTACCTTTAGTGTCGATTAGGGTCTGCATTCCTTCTATTGATGATACATCTGTTTGCAGACTCAGCAGGGACAGGACGGCTCACTAGATGTGACTATTAGATGAACAGAAAACAAGCTGTTTCAGCTAATCTATCTACGCCCGAAAAGGTTGTTCTCTTTAAAATCACCGCAGTGGGAATTTCAATCCTGGGGTTTCATTCATTAGCATGTGGATCAGGAATGCAACTAGCTGAAGGGTGAGGAGCTGTGAAATGTTATGTGGCAATGAAAGCCATGTGTGAATGTTGAATAATGCTCAGTGCTGTTTTTCATTGGAACAGCGATAGCAGCATGACAACAGGTTGTGTTAACTATCAGCTAGGTGACGTTGCTTACAAAAACACCGGCAACACTGCATGACCTCTTAAACTTAGAAGTAACTTAGTAACCTTCAATTCAAACAGCATGCAAAGGGTATTTTAGGTTAAATGTCAAGTTAGCAGGAACCATTATGGACACTGCTGCCATGTTCATGTTGTTAAATTCAGCCTTCCTTTCCTCTGATAAAGCACACAGTTCAAATGAGAGCCACTAATTGGGGTAAAATCCTCTAGCACCACTGTAGTGTATACAGATTGATCTGGATTAGGCCTGAAGTAATTAGCTGATCGATCGATTAGTTAGTTCTTATTCACACCCTGGTTACATTGTGCATTGATTACTGCAAAGTGATACTCTGGTATTTCCAATCAAGTTCTCCACCAATTCCAAATCATTTAAAATCCTGCTGTTGGGTTCGTCACCCGCAGTAATTCCTTCGATCACATCACATTCCTCCTTAGTCACCTCCACTGGATCCCTGCTCAGTTCCACAACATGTATAATCTCAAGGCATTTCACAGAGTTCGATGAGGACTTTACAAAATTATGGAGAGAAGCTCAGCACAGTCCAAATACTCTCTTTGACCAAGATCTTTGGTGACAGAAGAAAACTCCTCTTTAGCTGGAAGAAACTTCCTGCAGAACCAGGCTCAAGGAAGGCAGCCATCTGCTTCAGCTGGTTGGGTTGAGGTTAAAGGACAGACAAAAGGGATAGCAGGTAGAAATCAGATAAGCATATGGGGGCAGCATGGCTCAGCGGGTAGAGTGGCTGTCTTGTAACTGGAGGGTTGCCGGTTCGATCCTCGCCTGGAGAGCTCATGTCGAGGTGTGCCTGAGCAAGACACTGAACCCCTAAATGCTCCTGATGGGTCGTGGTTAGCGCCTTGCATGGCAGCTTCCGCCATCAGTGTGTGAATGGGTGAATGTGATGTATAATGTAAAGCGCTTTGGGTATCGTTCCGGTATAGTAAAGCTATATAAATACAGACCATTTACCAAGCAACACATAAAAGAACAACAAACACTGTGGAGGTTGGTGTAGCCAGCAACCGCAGAGCTGAAACATGTAGTTCCAAAGCCAGAAATGCCTGCAGAGAGGACAAAACACAAAGTGCAGGACAAAAAATCGAGTGTCATGCAATGCCGTTATATAAATGTATGGACAGTGAAAGAGAGGAGAGCACAGGAGAGATGCATCATGGGAAGTCTCCCAATAGTCTTGGCCGACAGTAGCATAACTAAGTAATGACACAGGATCATCTGAGTCAGAATTAACTCGGAGCTTTATCAAAAAGGAGATGGTTCCATAAGAGAAGAGCAAGATAGCTGAAGCATCTACTTCCTATTCTACCTCTAGACATTTCAGGAACCATAGGAAAGCCTGCACTGACAGCAAAGTGCTATTCTGATAATAACATCCATGAAGCTTGGTCATTAAGGGCTTTTTACAAGATTTTACTTCCTACCTTCAAATCCCCCTACAACACACCCCTTCCTGTGCTTTAAGATGCTCGGCTGTCTGCCTCTACCTCTACCCAGCACCATAAGTCTGAAACCAACTACTGCTACACATCCATCAACTGGAGTTTGTTGTATAGATCGAAACACAACTAAAAACACATTTGTTTAGAAATACAAAGCTGTTGCAACTCAACTGTAATCCACTCATGCCATATCCAAAAATGTCCAAACAAGTTGTATCTGCTTTGTGAAATAGGAGCATTTTTGAAAATTTTAAATCTGGTTTGTGGAGGTGCCACAGCACTGAGGGTCACCAACGAACTTTTAATGCCGGCACATGCTCGATTGTTTTATGCCTTCACCTCAGTGCAGCCTTTGACATGATTGATCACAGCATCCTGTTAGACGGACTGAGACAGTGAATGAAGACATCAGAAACAGCTTAAGATCAGTTTTCACGTATTTGTCAAATAGGAGGTTCTGTCTCTCCATGAACAAACATATATCTTTGTTTTGGTGTGCCATACGGCTCAATTTTGGGACCATTTTCATTTAACAGGCTTATGCTTTGGTGCTTTTTTATATAAAGATAGTATCGCTGTTCATTTCTATGCTGATGACACACAGATGTACCTTCCCAAAAAACAGGGATTTTTGTTATTGGGTCACCACATATGGACAGATTTTTGCATCAGCTGCTTTTCTCCTGGATCATGCCAAGTCTGTTTTAAAGAATCTTGATGTGTAGTTTGACAGTAATCTGAATTTTAAGCGACACACCACAGAGCTTGCATAATCATGTTTTTATCGTCAAAAAATGCTTCAAAATTGTCCTCCATCTTCACTTTTACAGACACATTTGACATGCTTCTGTTTTATATGGCTTGGATTGCTGCAACTGCCTTTTTACATACTGAAACCAAAAAGCTATTGATCCATTCCAGACTGTACAAAACATCAGATCTAGGAAATGCAATCACAGTTTTAGCCTCTTTAGGGATAGATTCTCTAATTTGGCTGATTACTTGCTATATCTCTGACCTCTTATATGCAGGTATGCACTTTGAGATCCTCTGTTCTGTCTGTTCCAGGAGTCTGAATGAAAACTACATGGAGTGGAGCATTTGCAGTCGGAGGCCCTAAGGCTCTGGAACAATGTGCCTGAGGAAATGAAGTCAGTTGAGTTCTTCAGACATAATTTTAATTTTGTCTTTCATTTTCTTCCTTTTTTTACACTGTGTTGGATTTTATGCACCATGTTGAAAAATCTGATGATATATTATCTGTGTTATTATGCTGCCTTGTGAAGCACTTGGATTTTGAAAAGTGCTCTATAAACACTGATTATCATCATTATTATGAAAGAGGCAACATAGGCTACATTATAACGATAGGACAGTAGCTGCAGTATAGAGCTCAGGTGTCCCACTCTTACCTACAATCCTTCGCTGCAGTCTTGAAATCTTCTCTGCCACCACTTTCTTCCTCCACAGCTCCCACCTGAAACTCCTTGTAGTGGCAGAACAAGGGGATAGAAAAACCCACATCTCAGCCTCCGGTCTCTGAGGGGTTAACCGTCATTCGGTAGTAGGAAGTGGGTGGTTGGAGCTGAGGATGGAGCGGAGCCCGTGTAGCAACCACGGATCATTTTTGCACGAGAAAAACGGGGTGATCGCATCGTTTCGTTGCCTGATGACCTAAAACGGACGAATCCCCGAAGACCAGAAGCGATCAGCCCGCTTTCACCACCGATGTTTGTGTCTTTCATGGATGGACGTATACATCTATGTGTGTGTACACAGAGACGCCACAGATTCTCATTCATCGTGCCTTTTTTTTTAATGCACACATGCTCTGACAGCGTGCGGATGTGTCGTAAAACCGAGATTAGCTTCATGTGCAATATGCATGCAATGAACTCCGTGCACTTGCATGCACTGGTGCCTTCTCAGCACACACACTTGGCTGCGCGTTGCGGATGTGGAGGATTTCGGCTGTAGAGCATCGCAGCGACCGAAGCGTCTCAAAAGGATGACAGTAGTTGAATTAATTTATTTCGGCTGTTACTGGTGCAACGAGCTGCTGAGAGATTCGCCAGATTGTTGACTCGGACGGTGTGCGATTCAAGTGGAGGTGAAGATGTCTGCAAACTTGTCAGCTTTATCTAATCTGAGCCGTGATAACCTTCGCTCCGACGGACTGGCTTTCTTCTCTCAGCTGGAGTTGGCTTCATGCTGATCCCCCCTCCACCCGCTTATTCAGCATTTCCCAGCACAGATCAGCCTCGTCAGTAGTCTCTGTCAGTCTCTGCCAGCATGGGATGTCGGCTAGAACTTTTTCACACTTTGAGTGGAGTATTTTTGGGGTTGTAACGCGAGACTAGCTCCACTTTTTAAAAAAAAAATCCCTAATAACTCGCCTTGGTGTCCCCTTTACGCGCTGACCACGATCTCCTGGCACTGATCGGAACATTCGCTGGCGGATGATGTTAACGGCACCTCCTCTTCTACCAAGCGATTAGGTTTAGTTGTAAATCGTCAAGCCACGCGAGACTGGGGCCTCGTTCTCGTCCCGGTCACCTGGAAACGGCAGGACGCACGAGGCCGCGCCTTCAGGTGTGAAGCCGGACACGCGCCATGGACGATTCTGGGATCATCCGGAGACGGAGGCTGCAGGTGAGAGGAGGCATTCTTCACTTACCTGTCCTGGTGTCTGCATTGCACAATACCAGCAAATACTGTTTTACTTACTGATATGTGGTGGTTTTGCACAGATGTGGGTCTGAAGAATCACAGGTCTGTCAAACATTTGTCAAGTAGGTTTACACTTCTGTGACAAAATAATGGGAATTATTTCCATTAAGCACACGTCTTTCCCAATTTCTAAGACATATGGCGTCCCGCTATCATGCATGTAATGTTGCCAGATTCCACACAATCTCCCTTTTAATCTACTGCCAGCGTTTTATGGTGAGATACATGCAACAAAACATCACATATTTATTTTTTCCATGAGAGCCACCGGGTCTCTCTTTTTAAACTTTTATCTTTTTATCTTGCACTTTTATTATTTTTTTAAAAGAGGAGTTCATTGTACAGCTGTGCAATGACTATAAAGGCATCCTATTATATTGTGTAACAGTTTCATAATGCATGTTTCCTTAATATAAAGGCTAATACAAACAAATGTACAAGTCATTATCATGTCAAATGATGGACGATCGGGATAGCCAAGGCTGTTCTGAACCAAAAAAATAGATACAGCTGTTCACAACATATAGGAATCGTCCTTATAATGACGAAGATAAGAGCTTAAAAGTAAAGATAGCAAAATTACCCTCAAAATATCCAACCCTCTTAACAGCATTTTAACTTAATGTAATATGCACTCCTTTTAAGACAACAATGTTTGAATCAAATCTTCTGGTTTCAAGGGTATAAAGGCACAAAACGGAAACATGTTACAGTTTCAGGCTGAACAAAACAGTTACATTCAACTAGGAGTGGCCAATGTAATACCATTTTCTACCACTTGCTATGTACTTTTATATAAATCATAATATAGTAAATCTTCTTGACTAAGATACAATATTTGGCTTCCTTTGGTAAACAAACTCCTGACAACTCCTAGTTCTTTATCACAGGAATTCATAAAAACAACAACAATAGAAACAGTCCAGCTTGTTCATTTGATCATCCACTGTGGTCAAACTCCATTAGATGTAATAAAAGGAAAGCTACGCGAGTATAAACATGACCCAATCTTCTCTAATGCGAAGTTTTGGAATAACTCCTATGAAAGGCAGGACAGTTTTGTCTGTTGAATTCACTGTAATATGTTGTTAAGTATCTAATAATAATCATATGTTGAGTGTGGTCTGCTTTCAGTAGACTGAGTAGGTGGAATAGACTGTTCTGCTACATTTGCATAATGTGGAGGAGTCACTTCACCCATGTCTTGTACATTATGACTGACATGTCAAGGTGCTGGTAAAACTTCCTCCGAGGCTTTCCTCAGCCTGGTGGGCGTGTGGAACTAATCAAGTGAGGCAGGCAAAGCTCACTATCAGGGCCACTGTCTGTCTCTGCTTCCTCCTGAGTTCATTTACAGTGAAAGAACTTTGCTGCACACTGTGCCAAGATATGATGCTCCGGATGATTTCTCATCATTTATGGAAAACAAACAGCGGATTTCCTCCACAAATTATAGCAGTGCGTGGTAACACCACTGCCAGGCTTGAAGTTTGTGCTCCTACAGGTCCTGTGTGCTCCTAATGTAAGGCCGGTGGATCAAAGCACTGAATTACGTTTGCAAAGATAAATCTGTGATGGAGTTACACTTGATACCACGTTATTCTAAAGTACACAAAGATATCTGCTACAGCTGTGTCCGGCTCTACCTTTGTTGAACTGCACTTATTGATCTGTTTGTTGAAGATTTCCACTCATCTGTATCTCAGTGACATTTAGACTAAAGGGCTTTCATAATTGCTCTGTCAGTCTAAAACCCAGTTCGCAATCACAAACTATAAACAGAAATGACAAAAATGCACATTTAAGAAGCTGGAACCAATAGATTTTGGGCATTCTTATGTCAGAAAGTGACCATAATAATAATTTGATAACTGGATTTTCAAAACTGTTGGAGATTAATGTTGTAAAGTGATGAATATACTATCAGTTATCATTTTTTTAAACTGAGCAATACATTTCTATTCTATGAAAAGGCAAAAAATACTGGAATCTGTTCAGACAGGTCAAAGTAACAGCAATAATTATCTTATTTTGTCCGACTAAGCATAGAAAAATCAACAATATTTGTTTTAAAGTTATATACAACACAGAACAACTACTCTTTACATATAAGTATATGGAACCAAAGAAGATTTTCCATTTCTGCTTAATGAAATAACTATTTCTTGCAACATCACTCCTTTGATGAGGTTGTGTGTACTCAAGTTCTGTTCTTAAATTACTTAATCACTCCAGGAAACAGATCTTGTGAATCGCAGACATAAAGACTTTCAGATTGGATGTGTAATATTGATTATTGTAGAACGGTTACCATGTTGTCAGAATAAAAATGGGTCTAGGTCGTTTTGTGCTCTTAAGGTTTGGCTGAGTTCAATGTAAATGAGAAGACATTCAGTCAATTTGCTGAGTTCAGTGGTCTCTAAGATTGAAATATTTCATTATATCCGAATTTCACAGTGGGAGTGTAAAGCAGGCAGTCTGGCAGTCGGGCAGGAGGCAATTTGATGTGAACATAAAGGTTTAAATGTAATTTACATGCAGAGACGCAGCAAGACTCACACCCACACTGTAGCATAGTGAACTCACCAGCTAGCTAAAATCAGGAACACATAAAAAGACACATGCACTTAGAAGGAGATTACTGAGGAGTCAGACCGCACTTTTGATTTTAGTTAGACGCTGAGTGTAGTTTAATTTGTGTGTGTGTGTGTGTGTGTGTGTGTGTGTGTGTGTGTGTGTGTGTGTGTGTGTGTGTGTGTGTGTGTGTGTGTGTGTGTTCTTACTGTGGCAGCATCTTGTGTTAGTTTGTTTCTGTGTGTGCATGCGTAACATTCATGCCTATATGTACATATCGAATGGACTTCCACCGCCTGCCCTTACTCTCCCATTTCCATTGAAGTGGTCGATATCCATGTCTCAGACGGAGGAGGTCTAAATGTTGAGGATGTGGTGCAGTTGTCAGGCCCATTAGCAGGACTAATGGTGGCCTAACAGCCCTGTGTGCCCTCAGGGAGGAAGACCAACCACCAGCAGCAGGACAGGCTGAAAAGACTGGAGGCCAGGAGGGGGGCAAGCATAGATTAGAAGTAGGCAGCAGCTGTGGGCTACAGTAGACCCCATTTAAGTGGCTATTACAATATCTGGATCCCTTTACTGCCTGGATCTACTTTCACTCCACAGAGACAGAGGAGGGAGGAAAATGGCTGTTTGCGTATATACTATTATATGTTTGTGTTCACTTCGTTGGTCATCTGTGAGTATGATTGTGGACACTGGACTAATTGGAGATAGTGAAGTAGAGCCTGGTTTAGCTGAGTGTCATTCAAATGGTACGGATACAGTGCCTGAACATGCAAATGAGTGAAATGATGTTTTCTGTTGATGAGTCATTTTCCATTCAGTAATTTGACAAAAATTTTGAATGCAGTCGTTAAAATTTGTATTAACGAAGATGTTAGAAAACATTGGCTGTCTGCAAACAGGTGTAAAATAAACAGAATTATGATTTTAAATCAGGTAGTATTGGACTTTAAAGGAAAAATGTGAGATTGCGAACAATGAATTATGTGAAAAACAGTTAGACTTGGCTGATACTGAATTTGTAAGTCTGGTACCAGTATTGATGTTTGAGAAATAAGACAAATTAAAGCTGCAAGCAGCGTTGGACGGGTCCTCGCATCCGTGCGGCCCGACTGGCCCACACATATCCACCAGGAGGCGCTGCACCTGACAGAGTAAAGTTTCAGGCAGATTGGAGCATGTACAGGCTGGTTACACAGCACTTCCTGTTTAATGGCGAGAAATCCAAAATGGCCACCAAGTGGCACAAAGATGTGATTGCGCTCTTTGCGCTCTTTGCGCTCTTTGCGCTCTTTGCGCTCTTTGCGCTCTTTGCGCTCTTTGCGCTCTTTGCGCTCTTTGCGCTCTTTGCGCTCTTTGCGCTCTTTGCGCTCTTTGCGCTCTTTGCGCTCTTTGCGCTCTTTGCGCTCTTTGCGCTCTTTGCGCTCTTTGCGCTCTTTGCGCTCTTTGCGCTCTTTGCGCTCTTTGCGCTCTTTGCGCTCTTTGCGCTCTTTGCGCTCTTTGCGCTCTTTGCGCTCTTTGCGCTCTTTGCGCTCTTTGCGCTCTTTGCGCTCTTTGCGCTCTTTGCGCTCTTTGCGCTCTTTGCCTTTTCCAGCAACTTCTTGGTTTTGCAGGAACCACCCTTCAACTCCAATCCACTGAAACTCCACACCACAGACCACAACCTTTCCACTCCACTATCATCCTCCGCAAGGTTCCCAGTGGGGATTCGAACCGTGACCCTCCACATGACAGACACACAACCTCTGTGTGAGCTATCTTTCACACAAGGTCCTTCATGGACTTTGTTGTAATGATGGTTGAAAGAGGTTGTCATACAGCCAAAGTATGTATATATTGTAAATAAAGCTGCTGTAACAATGTAAATTTCCCCTGGAGTGGGGAGAAATAAAGAACTTTATCTTATCTTTATCTTATCTTATAAAGTGTCAAAAGAGCCCTGGGCTGGATTCGAACCAAAAACCTCCTGGATGAGAGGCAGATAACTTACCACTGCGCTATCCTTCCTACTGGGTGTAACTGTTAGTTTTCGTAAATGATGGTACACAAAACTATTAAGGAGGTGAAGATAATAAAGGTACTAAGGTGGATTTCAACCGGGCACCTTCAACATGCCAGGCAAAAAACTTACCTCTACACCACCTGTCCTACAAGATGTTACTCTAACTTTGCTTAAATGATGCTAGCAATTAGTACTTCAGAGCATCCAAAGGACACATAAAAAGTGTGAGTGGGGATTTGAACCATGGACCTTCAACATGTGAGGCACAGAACTTACCTCTGCACCACATTTCCTACAAGGTGTTGTTGTAAATTGGCTTAAATGATGGCATCAATCAGTACTGGAGCAATCAAAGGACAAATAAAAGGTGTGAGTGGAGATTTGAATCATGTGAGGTACAGAACTTACATTGTAGGTTTGTTTCTGAGACTGAATACACCCAATCTCATCTGATTTGCAAAGCTAAGCAGGGTTGGGCCTGGTTAGTATTTGGATGGGAGACTACCTGGGAATACCAGCTGCTGTAAGCTTTTTACTTCTCCTCACAACCTGAACAAGACACTGCTGGTCATTCACTAGAGACAGCTATCAACTAAAACCTCTTGGTTTCTTTATTATACACTCTATGAGGTGGATAAGCTGCAGCTCATGCTGATTTATTGCTGGTTCTGGTTGGAGCCAAAGAACAAAGGCGTCACCTGTTGGAGCAGCTGATGTCCTGCAGCCTCTTCACCACAGAAAGCCTCTGACAGCTTCAATTCTTTACACTCTGACTGCAAGACACCAATCACATAGGAACATATACATGTGTGGAACAAAGAGCTGAACTGACACTCAACATGTGTTTGACCATTTATTGATAAAGACATTCAAACATGTCTAGAGATAGAACACCAACGCACGGTGTAAGAAAGGTCAGAACAGACTTCACCTGCTCAGGAAACTGAGGTCCTTCGGGGTGCAGGGAGCAATTCTGAGGACCTTTTATGGTTGTGTGGTGGTATCAGCCATCCTGTATGGAGTGGTCTGCTGGAGCAGCAGCATCACGGCTGCAGACAGGAAGAGACTAAAGAAACTGGTTAAGAAAGCAAGCTCTGTCCTGGGCTGGTGTTAGACAGGAGGATGATGACAAAGCTGTTGTCTATCATGGAGGACATCTCCCACCCCCTGCAGGAAACAGGACCATCACCGGCAGCTCCTTCAGGGACAGACTGCTTCACCCAAAATGTTTGAAGGAGGTCCTTCCTTCCTGCAGCAGTCAGACTGTGTTCAATCAAACCTGCTCCCAGTAGTTCAGATCACCCATGAAGTAACTGCAATAAAATGTAAATAAGTCAATATGTGCAATTTCACAAGATTTTTTTTTTAACAAGCATTTCTATTTCTTCTCTAAGGAGAAAGCATCTATTTATATCTGTGCACTGAGTGCTGCTTTTCTTTTTACTTTTTTTCCTATCTGCTACTGCCACACTGAAAATTTCCCCACTGCAGAATCTACCTATCCATCCATCTATCTATGGTCCATCTACCTCCCTACCTATCTATCCATCCATCCATCCATCCATCCATCCATCTCTCTCACAGGTGTGGGGGTTGATTCACCTGTTCTCAATCACCTTAATCCACGAAGGCCCGGTTCTTCATTCTTCCGCTCTCTGCCAGACCAGAGACTTTGAAACCAGAACCTTTCTCCTACAATTAGTCTGGTTTCCCCTTTTTGTTTTCACCTTGGTTTAGTTATCCTTTCTGTGTTGGTTTTAGTTTCATTCGTTAAATAAACTCCTTGTAATCTTTGACCTGTGTCTGCAGATGTCCTGTGACACCAATGATCCCATCTGATATTTAGCATGTTTTCAATTATTGGTCCCATTTCTTATAAAAAAAAAAAAAAAAAAAAAAAAAAAGCCGCCTGAAATCTGATCAGATAAATGAATGTGAAACTACTTTGGGTCTGCTGCAGCTGCCTCCCTCTGATCTTGTTCCTGCCCACAGCACAATCTGATCAGTGAAACACTGAAGGACAACTTCAGCATGTAAAACATAAATAAGCAAAGGCTGCTATGGAGGACTAAAAGTGCCAAAATTAAATAAATAAATACATCATTAAATAATTAATTAAATATGTCATTAATTAATTAAAATTGGAATTAAATATTTCATTAATTAATTAAAATTGGAATTAAATATGTCATTAATTAATTAAAATTGGAATTAAATACTTAAATGTGTTATTAAATAAATATATCATTAAATAATTAAATATGTCATTAATTAGTTAAAATTGGAATTAAATATGTCATTAATTAATTAAAATTGGAATTAAATACATAAATGTGTTATTAAATATGTCATTAATTTATTAAAATAACAATTATTTTAAGTAAAAAACATATTTCATTATTTCATGATTTAATTAATTATTTCATGGTCCTTGTGTTGCAGTGGATCATGAATTAATTTTATCTGTCAACCTCGCCCGTCAAAGTCCGTGGGCGGGACTAACGTGAATCTAGTCTAATCCACTGCTTTTGTCTGCCTTGAAACCGGAAGTAGAAGTCTTTCTAAACATGGTGGCTGTGTAGAGGGAGAGTCGCTGTGAACTTTCTAGAGAGTTGGTGAGAGATCTTTTAGACCTTGCAGAGTATGTGGAAGCAGGACCTGCTGACCGCGAGCATGTAGCGTGTAAAGCAGAGGAATTTATTGAAGTTGTTGAAGTTATTTCCGCACTTTCCGACCAAGATGTTGACCGTAGAGTGACTGCAAATTTAGAGGAAGTACTCCGCCGGTTTTCTGGTACCAGGGTGCAACAGGAGCACACACAGGGACCAGGGCGTTTGGCATACCGAGGGAAGTTCTGGAACATCACGTTCTTTGTGGATTACCAGCCTGTCAAATTGCAGCGATGCTCGGAGTGTCGAGCGCTTTTCCTTTAGGACCTACTCGGCGCGGCACGGCTCCGCTCGTCTTTGTTTAGCCGCGATTCCACAAGCATCTACTCGGCACGGTACGGCTCGTCTCATCTTTGTTAGCGAGCGTTTCCATACGGACTAATTTTCAGCACCTTCTCGGCTGAGGTTCCCAGCGAGCTGAGATGAGCCGATAATGTGGCGTTTACATAGTGCAGGCCACTGATTGGACAGGGAGTGACGACACAGAGCAACTTCAGCACGAAAACAAAATCCTGCATTAAAAAATGACTGTAAACAGCGACGGTGTGCATTGCTCTTCACGAAACTCTCTGTTCTTCATAATTTTAATGTGACAGCCAGACCTGTACCGTGGGTGAATGAAGAGGTCGAGACTTTGTCTTTGGTGGTGGACCAAAGAATACAGAGAGAGCTGGACGGAGAAAGTTTATCAGGAGGTCTCTGAGCGGATGGCCGCTCACATATACAGTAGACTGTATATAAAGAGGACAGAAGCAGTGTAGGGAGAAGCTGAAAAAGCTCAAAAGTGACTATCGGTCCACCCAGGACCACAACGGCCGGCGTGGGTCAACCAGGAGGTGTTGGAAGAGGTTTAATGGAAGCTATTTACTGGCACCGCACCGGCGAGCAACAGGAGGGAGACTCAGCCGCTGCATTGTTGGAGACGTTCGAGAACGGTGAGTGTTTTGTGACTTCAAGAAACTTATACATCATTTATTCCATTGGTGGCAAGCTTCTTTTAAGCAAACAAGTATTTTTAGAAAGTAACGTCGTTGTCTCCTGGAGCAGACAATAAGATAGCTAGTTAGCCATCGGCGCTAACTCCGTGCTCTGCTTGTATTTCGTGCTGCTGTTTCTAACGTTTAGCTCTCAGAAGCTAATACTTCAGTCAGCATGCCGTGTTTTTCTTGTACTTAGAGTGAGTGTTTATTTCTGTTCAAGAATCCCTTTCCACATGCGAAGCCTACTCCACCTCCGTCGCGGAGCCCCCGGCTGCCCTGTCTCCTCTCCACCACCAGCAGCAGCTCCTCTCCAGCACCAGCTTCGACACCGACCCTGTCAACAGCACCGTCTTATCACCGGTAAGACACGGTAAACAGAGAGCATGGTTGATTTTCGCATTATTATTATTACTACAGGTGTAAATGCCTGCAAGCATGATCAGAACAGTGAGACCAACGACCAAGAATTCAGGCAGGTGTAAATGCAAACTGTGCAGCATGCCAGCTCAGGAACGCCTGATGAAAGCTACATGTAGCTGCAGTGACACATAAACAGAACACATGCAGCTGCATTTATTTTCCATTGACTTAACAAGTAAGTCACTCTAATTAATTTACGTTCTGGTGCAGTGTAGTATTGCAACCATTCTTCTTATAGTCACTAGGTAGCTGTGAAACTGAATGAAAATATACATAAAAATGAGAAAACACAGCTCTTCTTAGCAACTCCAAAATGTGCACAGGATGAAATGAAGTTCACACCACGTCGTTTTTGTTTGTGGTGGAGGAGTTACTGCTTGTGCTTTGGTTAAAGCGAAGAGTGCCAGAAGTTTATTAAAGTATCAAAGACATGATCATGATTGAAAATGGATGGACGGGTGGCTAAACACATCACGTCATAGCTGTGGAGTCCTTCCAGCTCCTGGGGACTACAATCTCTCAGGACCTCCTGAAAAAGGCTCAGCAGAGGATGTATTTCCTACAACAGCTGAGGAGACATGGCCTGCCACATGAGCTGTTGATCCAGTTCTACACTGCAGTCATCCGATCTGTCCTGTGCACCTCTGGATCAACCACACAGCAGGACAGAAACAGACTACAGCCCATAGTACGGACTGCAGAAAACATCATCAGAGACCCCACTCACCCTGGACATTTGGACTACAGAGCCCTGTACACAAAAATCACCACTACTGTGTTTATAGCAATTACCATTTTGCTAATGTGTTCATACATTCCAGTCTAGCTGTACATTTCTGTTTATATTGTGTTCTATTTTACTACTATTTCTTTTTCCTCCCTGTTCCTCTTTCTATAGTTTATTTTTTATTATTCTCTTCCATATTCCTAGGATGACACCAACAGCCGAAACCAAATTCCGTGTATATTGTGTACTTACTTGGCCATTAAAGCTGACTCTGATCACTTTTCTGTCTTTGGTCTAGGCAAGAGGAAAGGGGGCCACAGAAAACTGGACCTTCCTAGCGTACTTGTGGAGATGCAGGCTGAGGAGGAGTGGAGTCATGCCCAGCATGATGAGAACATCTGGTTGCTCCTCAGCGAGGCAAGAGAGAATGAAGCGGCCTTGCAGCGGGAGGAGATGGCCCAGAATACTGCCTTCAACCAGTCATTCCTGGGTGTGCTGGGGTAGCTGGGTAGGCAGTGGGCAGCCGGCGAGTGTGAGCGAGTCCACCTCCCATAGACTTGAGATTTACAAGTGCTGGTCATATAATTAGAATATCATGAAAAAGCTTGTCTTTTGGACAACTGTCAGGTCAGCAGTCTTCCCCATGATTGTGTAGCCTACAGAACTAGGCTGAGAGACCATATAAAGGCCTTTGCAGGTGTTTTGAGTTAATTAGCTGATTAGAGGTGTCTTCAATATTGAACCTTTCTACAATATTCTAATTTTCAGAGATACCAAATTTGAGATTTTTGTTAGTATTCAGGTATAATCATCAAAGTTAAGAGAAATAAACATTTGAAATATATCAGTCTGTGTAATGAATGAGTATAATATACAAGTTTCACTTTTTGAATGGAATTACTGAAATAATGAACAACTTTTTTCATGATATTCTAATTATATGACCAGCACCTGTAGTTGTATATAGTTTTACTTTTAGTCCTCCACTGTAGGAGAGGCCCACCACAGTTTGTACTTTGCACATTGTAAATAGTTTTGATTTTGCTGCTGACTAATAAACTATTTTGTGACTTATGTGATTGCATCATAACTTCTCATTTTGTCTGTTAAGACACTGGTAGAAAAAGAGTCAACAGTCTGAACCAAACAATTCTATATTCCCTAATAATGTATTTGTGTTTAATGGGATTTAACATGTTTTAACACAAACTCCTTTATGGTTCATAATTCTGGTGACTGAATTACACCAAAGCAATACTGATTTATCAAACTGGAATTTTCTTAAAACAGCTGTTTTAATGTTTTGGCGTTTAATTTTTTATTTAATCTTGCTAACCTTCACAAACAAACAATAGTATAGACACATCTACAAAAGTTTATTGTCAGAATTGCATTAAAGAAAACAATAGCGGTCCGGGGACCGAAAAACAGAAGTATAACAAGAAGAATAACTTTGCATGACACGTAGTGCATCAGTGCATCCTGTACATCTCTGTCCTCCTCCTCTACACCTTGTGCCACTGCAGGCTCATGTGCTGCTGCTTCAGGTAAATCCCATGAAGTCTCATCAGAGAGCATCTGAAACACATACACAGCATACATATTTTAATACCTAATAGCGACAAACTGCAGCCATTACAGGGTCGTTCACAGGACTGATACACGATAGCTAGCGAACTAGCATTAGCTTACCCTCATATGTCGTCTCGTTCATATCCTCTTGTCTTCGGCTTGATACTGCTTTATCGCCTCCCAAACTCTCCTGTGTGTCTCCTCAGTGTTTCGACTCGTCGCTCTCAGCTTTCTCCGACTCTTCTATTACTCTGAATCTGACAGAAAGCCACAGACCGAGCAGCAGGTGTACTATCGCCTCCATGTACATTGTTGCATTGCGTTTGTGTCGCACAGAAATGACGGTAAGGGACTTTCGGACCGCCGTGCTATGACGACTCCACCCACGATGAGGTGGTTCTCAATGTAATGGAAAAACAACTAAACCGAGACGAGCCGTGGCGCGCCGAGTAGATGCTAAAGGAAATGCTAAAGGAAAATTTGTCTTGCACCGCATGTATCAACATTTGGGAAAGAGGACCGAGTCTTTAGCGGTTGCTAATAAAGTTTTGTTTTATTGAGTATCCAAACCAACGTAGAGGTGAATAGCGCCACCCAGTGTATCGGAATGTGTTCACAAGCTCTGCGTCAATCCATTATCTGGAATCGATTTGCCTTGACTTGATGTGCAGGGTAACCAATCAGGTGTTAGGATCCGCCCACCGACTTTGACGGGCGAGGTTGACAGATAAAATTAATTCATGATCCACTGCAACACAAGGACCATGAAATAATTAATTAAATCGTGAAATAATGAAATATGTTTTTTACTTAAAATAATTATTTTAATAAATTAATGACATATTTAATAACACATTTATGTATTTAATTCCAATTTTAATTAATTAATGACATATTTAATTCCAATTTTAACTAATTAATGACATATTTAATTATTTAATGATATATTTATTTAATAACACATTTAAGTATTTAATTCCAATTTTAATTAATTAATGACATATTTAATTCCAATTTTAATTAATTAATGAAATATTTAATTCCAATTTTAATTAATTAATGACATATTTAATTAATTATTTAATGATGTATTTATTTATTTAATTTTGGCACTTTTAGTCCTCCATAGGCTGCAACTCGTGATTATTTTAATTTTAACTTAACTTTATGTGCTGTTCAAAAACTTTATTTTTTCTGCAAATGTGTAGTGATTCCAAATCTTGGTTATTGATCTCCTTGATTACAAAAAAAATCTGTATCGACCCGGAAAAAAAACAAACATGTCAGGCACCCTATGATGTTAACTGTTTGCCTGAATGTTTTTGTTTAAAATCCTCAGTAATAACTTTTGACTGGTTGCTCTTAACCCTGTAAAACTCACTGCTGCAAAAATACAACATCAGCTTATTTTTTAATTACTATTTTCTATTATATATATCTGAAATAAACCCTAATCTGGGGTCTGACAGCAGCGTGAGGTCAAAGAAGCTGCCATCAGCTGCTGCACTTCTGTCCGTCCAGCAGATGGAGCCATGGAGCTGCAGTGAAGTGAAGAGCAGCACAAGGCAACCACCACTTCCATCCACTGACGCATTCAATTTGACTGACGCTAATGTTTTATTGACTTCCAACCACTAAACCAATAAAAGCTGCAAGCAGCGTTGGACGAGTCCTCGCATCCGAGCGGCCCGACTGGCCCACGCATATCCACCAGGAGGCGCTGCAACTGAGAGAGTAAAGTTTCAGGCAGATTGGAGCATGTACAGGCTACTTACACAGCACTTCCTGTTTCATGGCGAGAAATCCAAAATGGCCGCCAAGTGGTGCAAAGATGTGATTAGGGCCGGACTCTGATCATACATGTAAAATTTCAGGCAGATTGGAGCATGTACAGGCTGGTTACACAGCACTTCCTGTTTCATGGCGAGAAATCCAAAATGGCCGCCAAGTGGCACAAAGATGTGATTAGGGCCGGACTCTGATCATGCATGTAAAATTTCAGGCAGATTGGGGCATGTACAGGCTGGTTACACAGCACTTCCTGTTTCATGGCGAGAAATCCAAAATGGCCGCCAAGTGGCACAAAGATGTGATTAGGGCCGGACTCTGATCATGCATGTAAAATTTCAGGCAGATTGGAGCATGTACAGGCTGGTTACACAGCACTTCCTGTTTCATGGCGAGAAATCCAAAATGGCCGCCAAGTGGCACAAAGATGTGATTAGGGCCGGACTCTGATCATGCATGTAAAATTTCAGGCAGATTGGAGCATGTACAGTCTGGTTACACAGCACTTCCTGTTTAATGGCGAGAAATTCAAAATGGCCGCCATGTGGCGCTATGACTGTGAGTGTATATCAACCTATGGACGTGATTAGGGCTGGACTCTGATCACACATGTATAATTTGAAGCAGACTGGAGCATGTACAGGCTAGTTAGACAGCACTTCCTGTTTCATGGCAAGACATTCAAAATGGCCGCATTCCGCTGGTAACTATGGCCACGCCCTCAGACTTTTGCGGAGCGTTTTGATAACTTTTGATCAACCATGACTGGTGTCCATCCTGACCAAATTTGAGCTCTCTCGTGGTTACGCTGTTTGAGGTTATAGCTTTTGAAAATGTCCAAAAATGACAAAATTGTCCAAAATATGAATCATATTTCAAAATGGCCGCATTCCGTGGCTCGCCATTTCCACGCCCTCAAACTTTTGCAGAGCGTTTTGATAACTTTTGATCAACCATGACGGGAGTACATCCTGGCCAAGTTTGAGCTCTGTCGGGGGTTAAGCTGTTTGAGTTTATAGATATCAAAAAATGTCCAAAAATGACTCATAATTCAAAATGGCCGACTTCCTGTTGCATTATGGGTAATGATGCAAGAAGCTTTTTTGTGCGTCTTGATGAGTTACATATGTGTACCGAATTTCAGAAGTCTAGGTCAAACACTGTCCGGGGGCTGAATTTTCTTAATTTTCTAGGGGGCGCTATTAAGCCATTTTGGAACTATATTTGGAACTAACATACGGTTGACATGCAACAAGATGTTCTGTCTGCCTTCGAGGTTTGAGGGGACAAAGGTTATATTTGACACTTCAGCAGTCAATTACTGACTCTTCTTAACTAAGTCTACATTAGGGATCGATCAGTATAGGTTTTTCAGGACTGATACCAATGCCGATTATTGGTAATCAAGGAAGGCTGATAACCGATATTTGGAACCACCATACATTAAATGTAATTTTTTCACGGCATGTGATGACAGAGAACCTGTCATTCATAACTAGTCTCCTTCATTAATAAGGGTGACTATGACTGAATAATTAAAAAAGCAATAGGAGTGATTAAAAAAGAATGTTTCCTCCATTTATGTGGGATCGACTGAGATTGATGAGTTTGTCTTCTGCAGTTACATCTGCTGTTCTATTGTCTTAATATTTTACTGCTCTATTACTTTTATTGCTAAGGTCCAGATCTTAAAGCATTATTAATTATTCTTTTCCAGACTTTGTTTCTGGGTAATTTGTGACTGCCTTGTAATTTAGCTCCTAGCCGTTAGCATAGCATTAGTCACTGTGAAAGTAGCTATTGTCCTGGTTTGTGGCACCAGTGTGTTTTGTCTTTTTTGGTTCAGTTTTTATAACTGCTGCTTGAGAGACATTTCTGAGACCACAGAGTGACTACAGACAGAGAGGAAGCTGCATCAGACCGGCAGTAGCACATTTAATCGATCGGTACTCGATCAATGAAAATAACGATGCCAATAATTGGGATAAAAGCTGTCCCTGCTCTACATATCTAACACATTTCAGGAAGTCACATAATATTGGACTTTGCTGCAACAGGCCCAAATTTTCCTTATGAAAAACATTTAAATACAGATACTTACAGCGACGTATATTATCGTGATCTGTGGCCCCATTCAGTCCATTTTATTTAGCTGTAGTTGGACTTACTTGACTGTGACTGTATTTTTTATGTTGTGGGAGAGTGTGTCATTAATGTGAGTTATGTTCCTCCTAAGTGAAGATTATCATGTCATCCTGAGCTGTTGTAGGTGGACGGAGTATACTTACACTTAACCCATATGCTCATACACTCACACACACAAACAAACACAAATTATGCTGTGTGTCTCATCCCGCTCTGATGTAGGAGTACGACACACACACACATACACACACACACATGCTAGCATAATTTGTCCAATATTTTGTTCTGGGCAGTGTGCCCATTTCCAATATGCTAAGCACAAGGGATAAGAGTATGATCACTGCAGAAGATCCAGCTCTCTTTGCCAACTCCTGTCACTCACTGCCATGCCCACCACTTTGTTCTACCTCACCGCGGCCTTCTGATGTCAGTATTATTCAGAAAGAGTAGATTTTGTACTGAGGAAGCAAAGTGCACATCAAAGCAACAGATCTGGGCCGGAATATATTTGGGAATAGCTTCAAACATTTGAACCACTTTTGCTGGCCTTGAATTATCATGCCAGACACCTACAAAACACAAAAGCTTGTGCTCAGCTTAATCCCCAAAACACACAAAAATTGTGGAAAATAGCACTTCATAAAGTTTCAAATTCCCCAGTGTAAAAAGGAAGCAGCAGAGGTTACTGTGGGTTGCACATTTTACTGAGATGTAGACACTACTTCAGACCTCTGTGTAGAGACGTCTGGATTCAAGGCTTTTAAGCAGAGCTTGAAGGCTAGTGGACTATTAAACGGAAGAATACACTGTGTGACATTTGCCTTGCAATCTGCTGTCATTTTTGGCAGCAGAAACAGAACAGAAGCCTCCCGACTCTGCCCAGAGTGTTAGCATATTAACATTTTCCTTTTCTTTGGTTTCCAGTTGGCCTTCGCTTCATCCTTGGGTAAATATGCACTGAAAACAAAACCATAGAAACGCCATGTGACACCTCGTCTTCACTGCTCAGGCAAAGTTTTCGAATACTTTAATCTATTTTGAATTGTCCTGCTGCAACAAAGCATAGCGGCCGAGGACATTGTGAGTAATGTGCAGTTACTTGTAGCACAGAGTGGCTGAGCATAATGAATTAAATGTGCCAGGGAGGTGTTTGTTTTGCATGTGCAGACATCTGAGAGTCTGGTACTGCTGCATTACATCTTCAAAAACCTCTTAATTAAGTCTTTTTGCATCTTTATAATGTGCACAAGTTACATCAGATCATTTTCTTACTCTAGATTCTGTTATGTGGACGACAGTAAAGACTCCACAGGCAGTTCAGTTGAATTTGTATGTGCGTGTGTATAATCACACCTTTCTATATTAAGGCAGTGTGTTGTTGCACGTTGTAGTTTAATGTGTGTGTTGCTGAAGAATGGGGACACAGTGGGACACATCATTACATTAATATATATATATATATATACAGTGAAGACAGAAATTGCGCTTTAATGATGAAAAATGACATATAATGAATATCCAGGCCTGGGATTACTGTTGTGACTCAGTCATGCCACAACACGCTTTTCTAACATACCATAAAACAGCATTACTAATACTACTAATATTTCAAGAATGAAAATAAAATGCATATGTATTAATATACATTATGTAACAAAAACCTAAATATGATTACACTGCTTATTTTAGGATTTTAGCTGCACTTTTAGGTACAAAAATCCACCAAAGAGGAGGCTGATCGATCTTAAAGACCCCCTACAGTGAATATTAGTTATTTTTTCCTTATTAGCAAATCCATATGGTGTTTGCTACTAGACGACACATCATGAGCAAAATAAGCACTCAACACCATAACTGAGCATTTCCACCTTGAAACACAGTGACAGTCTCAAAAAGAGAAATTCAAACTTCAGTGAATTTTCCAAAGGCAACATCTTAAAATTGACTAAAATTTATTATAGTTCTAAAAAAAAAACACAAATTCTCACATTTGAGGAGTTGAATCTAGCAAATATTTGCCACCAATGTCTGTTATTTAACACAACAGACTAAAAGCTTGGGAGCATTTTAATCTTCAGAATAGCAGAAAAATAAATCAGCATGTTGTGATTGAACAAGTATGAGCCCAAACAGACAGAAAAAGAAATCTACTGTTTGTTGTTCACAAAGTAGGAGACTGTTACTGTTGCTGCTGCAGTTGTTGCTGTGTTATTGCTTTCTGAAAGTGGTTTATGAGGTTTCAATCAGGAGGCTTTGTGCTTTTCAGTTCCATTCAAAATACAGCGGCAGGCCGGTTAGAGTTAAGGACTTACATACAAGTTTGAGTTTGCTGCATGAGGGATGCACTCACAGATCTGTTGATGAATGGACGATTGCTCTTCATGAACATGAGGTGTCATAAGATTGCTGCTGCAACCGTTGCTTGTTTTCATTATAGATTAATCTGCAGATTATTTTCTCAGTTAACTGATTGTTCATGTGGATGCCAGAAAACAGTAAAAAAAAAACTAAATAAATATTCCCATCACATTTTCCTCAAGCCTGTCTGAATTCAAAGACGTTCAGTTTACAATGTACAATGTAAGCTAGAGAAAAGGAGTGTATTCTGTTGGTGCCTAATTCTCCTGACACTGATGAGAGGCCAGGAGTAATTCATTGTCAAAATAGTTGATGATGAATTCTGCCAGTTTACTAATTAATTAATCTATTAATAAATGCAATGCATAATTAGTGCAGCAGTGTTTCGTATCTGGGGGTGAGAAAGGCTCCTTTTTTCACCTTGTACCAAATTGTGCATCAAAATGCTTTATTTTGAAATGAAATATGTCACACACGAGCAAAAGACGCAGGAATTTAACAGTTTTTGTCATTTGCCCTCATTCCTTTTGCTTGTACGTGAAAGTCCACCTTCACACTGCATGTGCATCAAGGTTTTTGTTGCAAGCGAATGGATTTTGCTGGGAATTTTAACAGGTTGTTGTGGTCGCTTGAACTGAGACGACTATTGTTCAAAGAAATGCTGGAGTGACCCGTAACATGGCAACAGTAGGTACAGTAGCCATGTATTGGGCAGGCAGTGAGAGGGAGCAGGTGTTCGAGTTTTATCCATTAGCCACCCTTATCACCCCATCCACACAAACTCACACACACACACACACACACACACACACACACACACACACACACACACACACACACACACACACACACACACACACACACGCACACACACACACCGATATAAGACTCCTGTGGGGCTCTCTCTGAGTCACCCTGGCCAAGCTCACTTCCTCTTGATGATGTAGTGTATTAGCATCCCAGAAAGAGCTCACTTTGATAGATGATGTCACTCCCATTGAAAAAAATAAGCGACTGCTCTCTCAAAATGTTTCTACACCACTATAGATGTATTTTAATTTTCCATATTCACAGTAGTTTCATATTTTATCAAATTGTAGATACTGCTCTGGTGTCTTTATAGTCAATATGAAGCTTGTGTCCGAAGATGATTTAGTTGTTTAAACATTAAGACTGAAAACAGGGGAGAATAACGCTCCATACTAAACACACAAATAAACAAATAAGTATGAATGCTTTATATGAAGCATATTTCTTATAATACTGAATTTTATTCCAATATGCCAGTTTGTTCAGAGTAGCACTAAACGTATACTACAGTTGTTCAGAAGCCCGAGAGGGATATTTATGATTTAATCTTTAAGATTCCTTTTAAAAATGCAGGTTATGACTCTTTCTTTTTAGCACCAGAATGCGTGTGATGAGTAAAGCTCGATTGACAAATAGTCCAAACCTTAAGTATTTGTACAGCTACGTATTTGTGCCTCAACATATTCAGTCAGAGATAAACAGTGGACCCTATTTCAAGGTCACAGCTGTAATTTGAGTGGGTTTACAGCAGCATAGAAAGAGCTATTTGAAAAACAGCCATTTTAACTGAACTGGTTGGTTTGACAGGCATGTTATCTTTTAAAAAATCCACTCAATTACACCATTTATCAGAGCCAGAATTTGTTTAAAAAAAAAAGAAGAAGAAAGAAAGATGTAATTATTGGATATTCAACTTTTCGACAGTCCTCAAACTAATTCTGTGTGAGGAACAGTTCAGTCGGAAAACCTAATCAAATCTAAGCTTAGAGTTGTGACTGATCATCAAAATCACTGTCTTCTATATGACAAAAAATTAAACTTTTGCATTAACAAGATTCTTTAGAAAATTAAAAAGTCTACACTAATTGACACAACCATGCAGTGACTTCTCTATGTCCAACAGTTACCCAACAAAAAAAAATTGAAAACATTTTGATGGAACTGGGTTGAACTGCAGCCTGTGTTGATACAAGGCAGACATGAGACAACTTGGAGGAACAAATTAAAAATGTGAGTAATAAAACATTGACAGTGCAGAGTCACCTTATTTCCAGTATTTGTAAAATCTCTAAGAACCAATTCCAGTTCTTTTCTCAATTTTGCAAAATGAGCAATCAAAGAAATGCAACTTTCATTTTCATTTTTTTTTTTTTTTTGTTTTACTGCACAAAATACTTTTTTCAATTCTAGCCGTGGTTGTGCTGTTTTCATAGAGGTGCAGGGCTTTATATTTCAGTGAAAAATTAAACCTACAGTGAGTAAAAATGTGACAGGAGAGAGAGAAACGCCCAAAAATTTCTTAGGGTTAACTTAACACATAGTGTCCAAAGTTTAGGGGTTCAAAAATAAATGGACACTTAACTACTTAAAATTACCAGTTCATGCACAAACGAGCATTAGCATTGAGTAAAGCGATAAGATAAGATAAGTCCTTTATTTCTCCCCATGCCAGGGGAAATTCACATTGTTACAGCATGCCACCATGCAAGGGAAGAAGATAATAACAAGGGGTATAAAAACTGAAAATCTATCAGAGAGATATTTATACCAGGTAGTTGGTTTGTCAGAATCAACATTTAGGTTAATTCTAAACAAGCAATTCATCCTTACCTTGAAATATATGAATCATCTACTGATGTCTGTAGGACAAGATTTTAGGTGGTCATCGATAGCGGAGGATTTACCGCAAAATAACAGATATGATGAGATTATCTGATGAGTTTTGTGCATCTGTCCAGTTACTTTTGACTTTGGTCACTATCTGATCAGTTTATCAATCAGAATCTACGTTGTTTCTTCGTACTGCAAACACACACTTTGATACCTCAAAACAAATGGAGCTGATCTCAATATTGTATTGCAGTTTTAAATTAAGGCTAAGTTTGATTACCTCACAGTGTTGGAAGTGGGTGAGTTTAGGTATCCAGCTTGGTACGAGACTGTTGGGAGACAAGAGCTCCAGCTGTCGTCATGTTTCATCACTCTGGTTTTGTTTGGCTTTTTGTAATTCCTGTTTACTTATACAAAGACAATGAAAAGGGGAAGACATTTCAGGATAAAAACTTTCTCTGGAAAACCAGTTGTAGTCTCTTATCTTGGCCTTATTTTTCTCTCATGTCACGTGACCCTGGTGTCATTGGTGGATTCATTTCTATTCACTGGCATGGCTCTGTGCCATTAAGCCTGCCCTGAGAGAAAAAAAAAACAAATGATAATATCTTTTTAGCCCAGCCAGTGAGCGGTAGAAAATAGCCCGATAAGCCGTGCAGGACAGGCTGACAATAGATCCTGACGGTAACCTGATCTCACCTAAACTGGATGTTAAATGGTTTTAAATTGGGAATAGACGGGCAACAAGCAGCACACAGCTTCATCCCAGTTGATCCTAATCACATCAGCGTCCTTGCTGTTGTGTCCCAATGTCATAAATATAGCAGCAACAGATTTTAAATTGACTTTGGCTCCACTCAACCTGGTGATTCCTGAAGCTCTGAAGCCTCTGAGCACTTAGGAGGGATCGGCTTTCGAACAGCCTTTTCACTTACGCCAGACTTGAACAGAAAATCACAAAGACAACAATATCAACATGAAATAAAACTGGAAATAAAAGCATTGCACTCTATAATTTGTATTCAACATGCTGTTACTGGAAAATTATACGTACTTTGGGTCAGTGCTCTGTATACTTTGTAGTTAAAGCTTTAGAAAAAACTAATTTGCAGTTTATACCTCTAAAAACCAGCTAAGTTGCAGTTTACATCCATGTCTTTCCAGATTTATATTATATACGTATAGTGAAGACTTTAAGTGTGTAAGTCCACTAAGAGAAAAAAAGAACAAAGTCAGATTCCTTGAATATCCTCTTGTTCAGCCAATAAAGCAGATTCTGACAGAACACGAAGTTGTACCGACGACAGCAGACAAAGCTTCATATTGTGGATGTTGCTGCAAAGAGCCTGCAAATTCTTCACACATCTTTACCAGTATAGAGGATCTAAACAACCCACTCAGTTTTAAGGTGGACAACCAAAATTACTGTCACCAGCTCAGTATCTGACCAAATGTGAAATATGGTCACAATCCCTCCTTCTGTTCACAAGTCATGGAATAAGAGCGTTATGGCAAAACATTACAAGTTAACATTAGATGTTAGACCTGAAAGCATAATGCCTCCGATGGTCACCAGTGATGCAAGAAATTGAGTAGAAATAAAGAAAATAAAGATAAAGTAACATAAAATACATAGGAATATATGTATATATATATATAGAGAGAGAGAGCAAGTAAGATAATAAGATTAAAATAGAAGAGGGCTATGGGCTATGAGTTGAGGAGCTAGACAGCCCTGGGTACAAATGTAGTGAAGCCGACGACATACATCATATTTTTACCTCTCCAGACCCATAAAAGTCCTTCAAAAGCAATATTTCAAAGAAAAACCCCTAATCACCATCTGTGAAAGGGACAAAAGTAATTATTGTTAAATATATATGACTCAAGAAACCCATTAATTCTGTGTAGACAGAGGTTGTATCAGTCTACGGTTTGACCTTCACTGAATTTGATTCATATACACCCGGTTTATATGTAAAGAAATAACAAAGTGCTGTACAGGAATGAATAAAAACAGCAGCTGTGAAATGTATCAGCTGGTAAAAATCTAAAATTCGTACCACTTAAATTGGTAATATGACGGAAGATTCATTAACTGCTTTTCTTCATTAAGTAATTTCATCAGCATGATGAGTAATTTGTTTTGAACCGCTGTTTGCAGCATTTATAATGAGAGATTACAGGGTCTGTTTCTGCTGCTTCATATCTCATCACGACACTTGCAGTGAATTATAACATTTTCTACAGTTTTCCTACTTGTAAACAAATGACATATAAACCTGAGCTAACCTGTTTCATTTGTCTGCTCTCTTTTCTTTCCCTTTTCTCTCATTGCTTTCTCTTTCTCACCAGAAGGATCTACCTCTGCCTCGAAAAAGTAGCAGGTAGGTTCAACTTTACACACATTTTCCCTGATTTTAAGTTGGATGTGAGAGTGAGCATGCCTGGTTGTAGCACACCTCTCACCCAATGCCAGCTGGGATATGTAGGCAGCAGCAACCCACAGCCCTCTACAGGATAAAGTAGGTAGATCTGATGGACAGACGGATGGATGGATGGATGGATGGATTTCTGCAAATATGTGCTTCTGAAATAGCATCTTTAGTATGTGTATCTGACCAACACAATAATAGTTTGCAATGAACTTATTTGTGCTGCCTGATGTTCTAAGTTGTTCATGTTTATGTTCTGAGTCCTGACTGGGACACAGAAAATACATTTTTTGGAAAATTAAGGAGCAATTCAGTGCGGTCTGCCATCGTCTGACAAATTATTTTTCCATCTCTGAGTTCTGTTTATTTTTTGTATTTTATGACTCATATAGAACACAGTTGTCTGAGTGGAGGAGCATGGGCAGATGAGGAGGGAGTCACATTTTTTTAACCCTTGGAACCCTAAGATGTTTTTTCGGTGGCTTTTGCTCACATTTTAAGTCGCTGTGGGTTCATTTTTCACAGAAATATGAAGTGATGCACCGTTATGGAAAACATACAATCATTGCTGCAAGCAGAGGGAACTCAGAAATGTCTTTTTCACAGTGTAATATGGTAATGGTGCCATAAATCACACAAAAAAAGACAAAGTTTAATTTCTTGGATTATTGATTACACAAAAATGAAATAAAATCGTAAATCAATATGTGCAATATTCTTCCAAGTGCCTACATGTGTTACCAATAGTGCAAGAAAATGGTCACACTACACAATATAGATATTTTGCTACTTAAATTTTTTAATTTGTTTCCACATTTGTCTCTCATCTGCTCTGTATATACACAAGCCTTCAGTTCAGCTCGAAATTTTGCGGTGTAAATGTGGGTTGTAGTGGAGTTACAAATGGCTTCATGATTGGTCAAGGAGTACAGAATTATTATTAGCAGTATTTTGTTTTGACAGAATCTGGTTAGATTAAACAGTTAATTTTGGGTGATATTTAAAATGACACATGTAGAATAAACTGATTTTGAGTAACTGTTAGGATTTTGGGTTAGATTTGGTTATTTTTCCTGAATGGCACATAGTTCCAGTGCAGCTGGAAAATTGGAAATCTGGCATCTTTTCTGTTTTCACAGTTTCCAACTGGGATAAATGGTGTCATTTTGGTGTCTATTTTAAAAGAGAACATGCCTTTTAAACGCGCCTGTGGCTTTTAAGGTTCAGAATGGTTAAAGACTTGGAAACATCCCCGCTATTTTTTTGGGGGGGTGGGGGGGTCACAGACAAGTCATGTTATTGTGCGGTGGGAGCCTTGTCTTCAGACTGCAGCATGTTTCAGCTTTGCATGAGGCCTTTCACTCATAGAGCTTCTCTGCTGGACCAATCTGTTGCATCAGTGAGCTGTGCAATGAAAGTTCAGCAGCGGGAGAGGCGTGCTGTGACCTCAATGCCCTGTGGTGGATCGAGGAGGGCAGGAGAGGGGTGAGAAAGGAGAGCAGGGCAGTACATGATGGTGACACGACTTAAGCCATCAAACGTCTAGTGAACATAGCGAGCGACTGACATGTTATGTGTTGTTTTATGCCCTTTTATTAAGGTGTCAGCCTGTGAAGAGCGTAGAGGGGAAGATTATCTTAAGTAGCAGATACTTAGGTTGTGTACATTTTATTGAAGTTATTATAACAATGTTAATTATTTGCCCAGTAAAGAATTTTACATTTAGAAACAAACTATTGCTGGTGGCATTAGTTTTAGTTTGGTTTGTCTGTTAATTTGACTTGATAGTGGCAGCAGAAGATAGTTAAAAAGCAAACAATATACATACATTTTTACAATCAGTATGCTTCCCTGGCTTTATCTAATTATCCTTGTGGAAAAATGTTCCACGAATGTTCTTATAAATAATAGAAAAGCTTCTCTGAGTCATCATGTTTGTAAGTTCTCCTCAGTTTTAAATAACTGTAGTTCTCTGCACAGCCACACAGGAAGTGGTAATAACTAATTGCTTTGATTCAGTCAATCAGTGGTGGAGAGTGACCTCACTAACCTCTCATTATTACTCGTTGTTTAGCGTGTTCTTTTGTAAATGACATCCTGGAAATTCTAACTACAAAGTAAAACCCTCTCATGCTTCATCTCAGGTGTAATTTTGCCCTTAAATGAAACGATTAATAGGAATCCCTTCAAAGTGTCAACATTGAAGCCCAATAGCTATCAGAGAAAGCTCCACCTTTATCAGTTTTAAGAGACAGTATAAAGCAAGGCTGATTAACAATCAAACTTGTGAACATTGAGAAAACCAGACACTTTAACTATAAGCACTTTATGACAGGATCTGCCTAGAAAACGCTTTACTAAAATAATAGCACTTTAGGGTAGGTTTAACCCAGCTAGAATGAATTTGTCTTCATTGTCTTTGTTTTACTATATGATTTTTATACGTCTGTAACCCTCTATGTTTTTCTTTTATGTTTGGGACAACAGATGGAAATTAGCCTTGTGCTAAATCCGGCTTATTTACTGTAACCTTGTGTAAACTTATGAGATTGTACGTTCATTAATATGCAGTTTTCATGAAATGAAAATAAAAAAGACTTGAGTATTTTAAGGCACAAAACATGACTGACTTCTCAGGGAGAAAGAGAGACACAGTTGGCTGCTCCACAGAGATAGATAACATTTAGTGACTGAATTAGAAGCCTCTGCGGTCGTTTTCTGTGCCATTTAGCAGTTAGTGGGATTGAGCGATCCTCGGAGGTTTGACAAAACTGATTAAAATATCTTAATTTGTGCTACATACGTGTGAAGACACTCACATTTAATAATTAGAGAGGGTAAAATGTGAAATGTGCAAAAACACCCTTAACTGTGTGTGAGTCTCTGTCCATGGTGCTGAAATACAGTTCTCCACAGTGCAGTGTTTTTCTATCTGCCTTTTACTCTTATTTATGTTTGAATTCAGCATGAAGCAAATTATTCTTTTCCATGTAGATTTCAGCTTTTTCCAAACCAGTATCGCACAAGCAGTGACGTGACTTTAGTTTGATGCATCGTTCTGTTTTTTGGCTCCATCTTAATTACACTACAGTTTTTACCGAGACATCTCTTCTACTGCTGCTTAAAAGCACTCCACAGATCAGGCAGAATTTTTTTTTAAAAAAGGGTCCCACGTCCACTCAAAATGCTCTCTGAAGATGGTGCAATTTTCCACAAAATGCTTGCACTTTGCCGTCATCATTTCAAGTTTTGAAATCCTTGAAATTTCTCTGCAAGCTGCTGTAGACTAGAGTCATGCTTTTAATTTTTTTTCCTCTCCCTATTTTCCGCTTGTCTGCTTTTGTTCTGTGTGAGTAGAGTACGAATGACCTAACTCTGTCACATGTCTGTTTATCATGTAAAGTGTTATTGTTCTGCGGAAGGTGCTGCCAGTCCAGGGTGTTGTAAATATGACGCATGGTGTTAATTTCCTTTACAGAGCTGAGTTTTTATTTCTTTTTTATGCGTGTGCTTGTCTGCTTAGTATTCTGCATACATCTTACTCTGGGCAGAGTTACTGTCTGCCAACAGAAGTCTGATGATGCCAGCTTATACATGCCTGGGGTATTTAATGTGCATGTGCGTTTGGTATCCATTACAGCTTACAGCCATGCTCGTTTTGGCCACAGACTTTTTGTGTGTGCTCTGGTGTGAGGCTTGCATGTGTGTCCCGGCCTGCTGTCATCGGGTGTGTTTTTTTTCCGTGACCTCTGACCTTTGTGTTGGGGTGGCAGATGACAGCATGACATGAAGGAGACACTGGAGGCTCACAGTCTCCCCTTCCTCCTGCTCGGCGCTGCTGTCGGATTTTCCCTCCTGTGGGTGGAGCTGGAGTCTCGTGCCGTGGGTGTAACGACTGGCTGTTTCTAATAGAACGAGGAAAACGTGAATTGAAGGACAGTCGGGTTGTCGAATGCAGAAGCCACGAGGGCTTAAAGACACTTCACAAAAAGTCTGGAACTCCCCCCAAATGACACACAGCAACAGAAAACCATCCTGCCTCTTGTATGATATCATGCCATACCCATCGTCGTCTGCGACCCCCCACTGTGTTCCAGTGATATCACCGCCCTCCTCCCCCACTCCTCCCACGTCTCCTCTCTCCCATGTATATTTTATCCATCCAGACTCCCACATTAGAGACGGCATCCATTATTGAATTACTCCCCTCAGCACTACTGTGCAACTGTCACCCCACGTCAGCTTTAACATTTGGTGGATTTGTTTCAAAGGGAAGGAGGGACGGTGCACACATATGTACGCACGCACACACACACACACGCACACACACAAATGACATCTCTGTCGGCTGGCCAGTGCAGAGCAGCTCCTGTGATATGTAGGACAAATAGACGGTGCCAGAGCTCATTCAATGTGGCATTTCACGTCTCAGAAACAATAGTGCCTGTGTGTGTTTGTGTGTTCGCATGTTAAAAGATGAGGCTGTTGCAGTTCTGTATTTTACTATGAATCCCATGAAAACCTCAAAAGTAATCTTTTGTCAGTACTTCCCCGGTTCCACTGCAGTGACTGCGGCACTTCAAGCACATCGGTTCCTCTTCAAACTAGTCACAAATATACAGTAGTTTTTATTTAACCAAAACAAGGCAGACTGATTTACATAGCATTTAGTGCATTCAAGCTTGAGATTATTAGACATTTTCCCTTGTATTTACAGCCGTAGAACAGTATTATATGGGACTGACTCAAAATAACAACAGTCACCATGTTCATTGCAATCAAGGAATATGTCACTCAGTGCAAGTCTTAGGCTACCTGGTTTATTTTTAAAGGATAAGTCTGTTGATATTTTGGGTTTTTTCCTTCTCCTGATAAATCCCATAAGTCTGTGCAGTAAAAGCCTGGTCTAAATAATTCCTCTGAGTTTTAGACCTCATTTTTTGTCCTAAAACTATTAATTCTCTGGATTTCACGCAGTTTTTTTAGGGTGTTTTTTTTTCTCCTGTCACATTTTCTTCACAGCGGGCTCATTTTTCACTGCAGTATTAAGTCCTGCCCCTCAGTGGGAGGAGCAAAATCATGGCAGAAGTAGAGAGAACTAAAAATATTTTGTATGAATTGTGTAAGGGGCATTATTACTAATGCCAGAAATCGTAAAAAAGTAAAACATTTCTAATTCGTTTCCATCCTTGTCTCCTGTCTGCTCCTGCCTGCAGTTCAGTAGAAAAAAATCTGTACTTTTTTGACACATGACTGCTGGTTGGAGTTGAGTCTGTCTTTACCGAGGACCACAAAAGTCTTGCTTTTTTGCAGAATCTGGTTAGAACAAAGGCTTTTTTTGATTTATTTTTTTGCCATGTAGACATATAAAATAAAGTGAATTCCTTGAAATAGGAAAATTTTAAGCTTAAAGTTCTCCGATGAAATGGCACACCACAAATGATTAGTTCAAGGACTATAAGAAAATGTAATTATTTTTCTTTTTAGAGTTTATGACTGATAAATAGTTTAATTATGGTGATGTTTAAAAAAAGGTATCATGCCTGTCAAACTAACATTTTGGGGTTAAGAATACAACAGCAAGCCTAAAGTCTAAATGCTAAGTAAAGAATTTAGCCTTTTTTAAGCAAAAATTTATGTATGGACTTTCTGATCACTTGGGTCTTTGTGACACAGACAGGTTGGACATCAGAAAGGCTCCTAGAACAAATGTGTATTATATATATATATACACTACCATTCAAAAGTTTGGTTTCACCCAGACAATTTCATGTTTTCCCTGAAAACTCACACTTTTATTCATGTGCTAATTGCACAATGGTTTTCTAACCATCAATTAGTCTTTCAACACCATTAGCTAACACAATGTAGCATTAGAACACAGGAGTGATGGTTGCTGGAAATGTTCCTCTGTACCCCTATGGAGATATTCCATTAAAAATCAGCCATTTCCAGCTAGAATAGTCATTTAGCACATTAACAATGTCTAGACTGTATTTCTGATTAATTCAGTGTTATCTTCATGGAAAAAAATGCTTTTCTTTCAAAAATAAGGACATTTCTAAAAGATGCCAAACTTTTAAACGGTAGATATGTAACTGGGAAAATATAAAAAATGCCATTTTTATACATCACAGACTGGATTCTCCATCCAGACTAGCTTCTGTGGTTAGGGTTTGGCAACAAAAACACAGTGTTAGCAATATATTCGGTTTCTGATTAAATGTTAATAAACATTTTATCACTTAGACTCTCTCTTGACTAAACCAGAGTATGTTGTTTTCCTAACTTATCCAAAAGCTGTGAATGCCTAAACATCACTATAAAAGTTTAATTATTCTGTTGCCACTATAAGCAGATCTTGGATATTTTTAGCAGAAAAGAAATACTCCGTCAGTGAGCAGTTTACTGATACGCTCAGCTTCACCATATTTGCTACGTGGCAGATGATAGCATGTTAGTAGAAAATGTAGTGAGGTTCATTACAGCAGAATTCTGTGCATTTTCCTGTTACGTTGGACCATTAGATGAAGAAGAATGCCTGTTATGCTTGAGTAAATGAAACCGATTAACAAAGCTGAGAAGTAAATAATCTCATCATTTCTCTGCTGGCGATTTTCCTTCGGTCCTGGCTAAAATCTCTTCAGGAGGCTTGAAACCTCATTCGGGGCGGCAAAAATTCCTCCATGCAGGAACAAGCATGGCATCGCACTTCCCTCAGATGCAGGGCTGATTTCGGTTTCATCGCCGGATTCATTGTCAAGAACAAAAAATGCAAAACATTTCCAGCCTCATCCTCTAAGCAGATGACAAACACAGATGATCCCTGTTAAGCGGATCAGCTCATCGTTAGTTTGGGGTCTTTCTTTTCTTATGATTTGTTGACAACTACAAAAATATAACAATATCACCACCGCTTCTCCTGTTTTTTTTAATAATGCCAGTGGCAGTTTCTTCATGCTCATGTGCGAGCTGTAACAGGATAACACAGTTGTGAACCACCTTGCAGTGCCCACCCCCCACCCCTCCATCTCTGTCTTGTCATTCACGTTAGTCTCCCTCGTCTCTCCACCTCTGATTGGCTTCTGCTCTGTCTTTCCTGCAATCTCACTTGCTTTCTGCCACATGCTGTTTCTTCTCTCTCTCTCATTCATACTGCATATACTTACACTCACCCCCTTCTCATCCTTTTTTATTCTTGCTCTCCTCCCCCCTTCCGTCCTCTCTCTCTCTCTCTCTCTCTCTCTCTCTCTCTCTCTCTCTCTCTCTCTCTCTCTCTCTCTCTCTCTCTCTCTCTCTCTCTCTCTGCCTCCCCCGTCCTCCCCCTCTACCCCCGTCGCTGTACACTTCCTGGCTTGGCACGATACCCTTGAGAGCAGCCCTGCAATCCTCTCTGCTTCTGAGAGGAGATGCTCGGCAGCCTGCTCCCTCTGTCTGCCTCTTCTCCTTCCTTCTTCCCTTTTTTCCTCGCTGCAATTTTCTCCATCTGTAACACAGATGACATTTTCCAAATCTTGCTTCTCTCTCTCTCTCTTGCACTCACACACACACACACACACACACACACACACGTACAGTCACGGCGAGACATCAGAGAGAGTGTGTGCGAGTGTTAACTGGCCAGAGGAAGCTGACATGCCGGCGTGGAGCGTAATCGCTGCTTTTTGACTGTCTGTGTGTGTGTGTGTGTGTGTGTGTGTGTGTGTGTGTGTGTGTTTATTTCTGTGTGAGTGTGTGTGTATGTGTGGAGGCTCAGCTGCTCTCATGTTCGTCTGCCAACACAGCCTCCACTGCTAGCAACATGTTTCGACGCACAAAAAGGTAAACGGCAACAGTCTGTCAACGTGCAGTGTTTGTGACCGGTGTGGTGCCCTGCTGTTGTTAGTGTTTGTTAATTCATCGGAGGAGGTTGTTGTGTTTTTCCATGATGTTTCCGTTGTCCCTGCCAGCTATCATGCTGTCTCACAGTTGTCTCCCTGTCTCCATTTAGCTTCAGCAATATGGTGTGTGTACTTGTGTGAGTCCTCTCATACATATGTGTGCTTATATTGTGATTTTTTTTTTCTTTTTTTGCACACAATGTGTTATGCCAGTAGAGGTTTTAAAGCACATCTTCTTTTTTTTTTGCTTTTGCAAACTGTATATGTTTGCAATGTGTGTTTACATCTGTGTGATCTCATATTCTACAGAAATAGATTTGTTAGAGATGCATTTGCACCCGTGTTGAGCTTTACTGTGATGATGCACATGTGCAGAAGGATTTAGTCTGATTTAGATTATGGTTTGTGTGCTGCTCTCTCTCTCTTTCTCTTATAAACACACATGTACACACTGGAAGGTGTGTGTGCGTGTGTGTGTGTGTGTGTGTGTGTGTGCTGGGTTAGTAGTCTGTGTGTCAGAGATAGCTTTATGAAGTGAAAGCATTATTTTCAGTGTCCAGGGAGTGCTTTGTAGCAGAGAGCCAGCACAGCTTTTGAGTGGTTGCTGCTTGGCACAACTCCTCGTTCTTCTTCTGCTTTCCTTTTCACTTCTTTCCCCCTTTTCCACCTTCAACGTTGTCTTTGTTTTCTGGCCCTGACATCATCCATCGGATTGAGATTTCCCTCTCCTCACTTATATTTTCATTTTTGCATCAGTTTCCCCTCTATCCTTCAGTCTCCTCTTGCTTTCTCTCTTCTCCTTTATAGGGATCTCCTGATATGTTTTTTTAGGGCTCGTAATGTTTTAGCAGCACGTAATAGCAGGGAATATGGCATTCATGAGTAGACTTTTTCATTAATAAGGACATAATAGAGATGGGAGTGATTGCATTAGGACACTCTGTTTATGCAGGATCAGAGAGATTGATCAGTTTGTCTCCTTCAGTAATGCCTGCTGTTTGTCTCTATTTTGTAAACCTTTCACTGTTCTATCACTGTTATTGTCCATATAATAAAGCATTATTAATCATTCTTTTCCAGATTCTGTCTCAGGGTAATGTGTGCCCGCCTTCGAACTTAGCCGCTAGCCATTAGCATAGCTTTAGCCACTGAGAGAGAAGCTATTTTCATGGTTTGTGTCAACAGCTTGTGTTCAGTTTTTCCAGTCAGAGACATTTCTTAGACCACAGAGTGACGACAGACAGACAGAAGATGCTACATCAGACCTGACACCGCATTTAATTTATCAATAATCGGTCAATTAAAAAGGAAAAATACCAAATATCGGCCATGATAGTCGGCCAGGCTGATGATCAGTCTATCCCTATGCCTCTCGTCTCCTCTCTTGTATGTACAATCTGCACAGACCCTTTAGTCCCTCCTGCTGTTAGCTGTCTTCATCTCATCTGATCTCAGGGGGATTAGTCTGAGTCTCCACTGTTGCTCCCACTGTGCAGGGAATGAACAGTTGAATACTGTGTATATGAGCGAGAGTAAAGCCTCCGTCACTCAAACTGCCGGCCTCTATGCTGACTGCATGTGTTAATTAAAGAGCGTGTGTGTGCATGAGAATGTTTGCTCAAGCATGCGTTTGTTTAAGAGGCTATACATGTGTATTTGCCGGTTTTCCTTGTATGGTTAACACGTTTACATTCGGTGTGTTTGCGTTGTTTTTCTTTTCTCATGTCTGCTGCACAGGTTTGTGTGTTTGCTCTGTCATGTGCTCTGTAGTGTGATGTAAAAATGTTTGGAGATTTTCCTCTATTTTCACATTACTAGGGCTGGATTAAGTTCATAAATGCTTAATCTTTCTGTTTATGCATGTCTTGTTTAACCAACAGCCAACAATGAAAACATACTGAAGGCAACAACTACTGACATTTTTTTACATTTTGGATTAATGGTTTACTTGACAATTAATCAGCTAAGAAAGCTGATAAATTGTCTGTTGATTTATTAGTTAGTGGACAAACTGTTGCACCACCACATACTAATATAACCACCACCTCTGAGTCAGTGTGTTTGGTTATTTGGCACCCACCACAATGTGTCTGCAGCACTAAATATGGAAAACTGTCAAGTAATAGAAGTTGGCATCAATGGTTTTGTCTGGTTAGCTTCATTATCTTGTTTACTCATTCTCTGATTAAATGCAACAGCAAATCTGCCAGTTTTAAGTTTTATTTTGGCTGAATTCTTCCGGAAAACATGTTTAAATTCTCAAATAGAGCACAACAATAAGGATTGTTTTAACACTGGTGCTGAAAGTCAGATACTGTATCAGCACCAGCACTGGAAAACGTTCGCTCACCCTTAACTCTGTGTTATAAATATCACCAAATCAATCTTTCTCTTTTTGTTCATCTTTTTAATTAACTTGCTTTTGGTCCCTCTCTGTCTCTTTGCTTCCCTGTATTGTGTGTGTTTGTGTGTTTTCTTGGCCGGCTGCGGCAATTATAAGAGGTAATGCTTTGTGTCCACTCCAAACAGATTGAGCTGCAGGCAGACAGTAAATCTGTGCGAGTAAGAGCGAGAACATGAGGCACGAGACGGCAGCAGAGCTAACAGGAGAAAGACAGTGGGGTGGGATGAAAGGCAGTGCCTGAGGTGGTGTCTCAGCCTACATTTAAGAGTAGCCTACTGGTGTTAACTGAACCCATGACGATACAGTCGGTGTCTTTGTCTGCTTCCTTCCATCTTACTTACTTTCACTCCACCTGCAGGTGAACTCTGCTCGTAGGCTGTTTTGGATATTTAGATTATGAAGGAAAGAGAGGCAAAAACTGGAGGAGAATGAAGCCAGATGACAAACAAGTGAAGGAGGTCTTAATTATTTGTTTGCCCGGAACATTATCTCACTCACACACGTATATGCACCGTTATCCCACACATATGTGCTCATACATGATGCACAGTGCAAATGATCCCACTCATGACCAGCACACAAGACATTTCATCCCACTCACATGCAGCACATGGTGCAAATGAAATTAAAATTCATTTTTTCCCCACATTCATTTAACCAATACGTTGTATTTCCGAGACTAACAGAAGGATGTTTTTGCCGCCAAGCTGCATTGTAATAAAATGCCATTGAATATAGTAGTAGTTTCATTCTGTACAGGTCTGACATCTGCTGCTCTGGTCTCAGCGACAGTTAATTCTGGGTATTTTAACCTTCAGTACAGCATATATTATCATGATGCACCCTATACTCCGACATAAGTAGGCTCCACAGTTATCTGCTTGAGCATCATGAACCACAGTTACAATGAAGCACACACTCAGTGCTGTTTCGGCTTTCACACGTCACTGAATGATGGAGGTTTTTTTTGTCAGGATGTTGCTCATACATGAGGTTAAAAACAGGAAAGTGCTTATTTACCTCCTTGCAGCATCAGATGCATAAAGCACAATGCTGTAGATTCTGTGTCATATAGTATTTGAACAGCAGTGTCGCTCAGCTATTTTTATTTTTTAATGAAGGAGCTGTGGAGTGAAGGATAGTACAGAAAATGTTCAGCATTAAACATGCTCTACTCCTGTTGTTTGTACCATGACAGCACCATCTGTTACTGGCTGGTGTTCAGGCTAGCCTGAACCAAAACACACAGACTGTTTGTAGCTTATCGCTGATATTGCGATGACATGATAACACAAGTTATCATATACGGCCCTGAGTTGGATGACAACCTTACACCATGAGCTGCATGAAAATTAAGTTCAGTCTCCATTAAAAAAAAACAAACAAAAAAACATTTTTTTCACATAAACATGAATCTTCTGGTAGCTACCCTTTATTATGTATTATTAAGATAAGATCTGGAATTCTTTAATTTAGTGTTAGTGCTGTCTTATGGTGCTAATGTGACCATAAAGAATTTATGCAGTAATGAGCTGTTTCAATATTAATTCCCAACATGCAGAGTTATTGAAATGTGTAACTGCTTTTGAGCAGCAGGACTGGATTTGTTCTGTTCCTGCAAAGGCGTTGGATGCCTCCCTTAAACTTCATTCATGACCTTGGAAACAGTTTGACAAAAAAAGCAACAGCTGCAGCTCACACTTAGTTCCTCAGTTGACTAACTGTTACCTGAGATATTTTCACGACAGCTCCTTGTGCTGAGGAAGATGTGCTTGAAAGTAGATGATTTTATGAAAGCGTACCACTCTTCAGTGCTTTATTATGAGGCTTTTGAGTGCAGTCATGTTGATTTGTATACTTTGTTATCCATTCAGCTTCTCACTAGGAGGTTTTATTATAGCCTCTGTGCTAAGCTTGCATAGATTGTTGTGCAAATACCAAAGCTCCAAATTTAGATTTTTCATAGATAAACCTTCATATTTAAGCTTTACCAATGTTTGTAGTTGAGGTTGTTACAATGTGATTAGCAAAACCTACCACCTTTACATTGTACTAGATAGAAAAGCAAAAGCGATTAGTTATTTAGCAGAGATTTTTAATCATCATCCAGCCTAATATGCCTAAAAATTTGCTGGTTTTAGTTATAATAAAAGCTTCTGCAGGTTCTCTGAGTCTGCTGTTATCAAACTAAACATCTTTGGACAAATGTTTGAATAAAATAAGCAAATAAATCAATAAATGAGGTATTCTAAATTACATTTTTCACTTTTGTAGACTGAAAAACCAAGTAATGAAGACATTTTCAGTGAATTTATAAAAATTGAAATACATTTTTTTTTTGATATTGCAACCTTACTGGATAAGATATTGGTGCAAAATTGTACTGAAATATTATGGTTGCCAGTGGGCTTTTGTATCTGCAGTCACAAGTCAGTACACAGTTTATTCTTAGTAAAAATAATAGAAGTTAACGTTCGATTTATGACCTTCTTTCCAGGATGTTGACATTGTGTTAAGTTATCATAGACCTTCAATTAAAAATATTTGCTACATGCAAACCGCAAAATACAAACTCACCCGCTAACAAAATGTGAAAATCACCTTATTTCCAGATTTACCATTTTATAGCTCCTTCTAGTTTATTTAAAACCATTCTTACTGTCACGTGAGACGCCATATTGTTTGAAACTTTTTTCTGCTGTCTCTGTTTCAAGAATTAGATACTGTCTTTGCTTACTTGTGAATCCAGAAGCATTATCCATAATCAGATGATTTTAATGACTGTCAGACATGCTGTGAGACTCTCCACTGATGCAAATGAGTGCTGCCACTGAAGGAAAAATTTGTATTCTTTATGAGGTGATGGCTACGGATCATTTGCTGCGAATGAGGTCACAGGGGGCACAAAGTGAAATGTCGTTATTGCGGTGATTCAGAGCACCTTTCAGGTCTCCAGATACAGTAGCTGCAGAGCGCTGACACAGTCAGACAAACACAAAGGAGGAGACAGTAATGCACACTAGCAGGAAACCAGCAAACGAAAGACTGACAGACATGCAGTAAGAGTTATCCACAACTTCCTGCTGCATCACCCTGCCTGAGGATTCACTTTCACACCTTTAGAGGACATCTGACAACACCTTCCACTGGAGAGAAGTGATGTGACTAAAATAGGCATCTAAATGTTTATCGTGTCCTGTTGTGTTCTGTTTCTGGCTTAGACCAGTGACTCTGTGGATGTCACATTTTTAGAATCACATTTTCTCACAATGTGAAGTCATTAAGTGGAGGATTTGCTGTGGTTTTAATGTGCAAAAGGCAAGATTTAGCACTTAAATATAGCAGTAATATAGTAGCAAACAACTGTGTACTATGTGAAGGTATAGTGGAGTAATGGCAACCTGAGCAGATAATGAAATTACATTCTCTTTGCGTGTGTTATAATTTGTTTCTCTGTTCTGTGTTAGTGTTAGTGCATCTGGGTCCCTCCCTTTGAAACTATTGGCCCTCTCCATACTTTTAAACAGACTGAGAGTGACTTCTTACACTTACTACTTTGTATGCACTTGTTTCGTCTCAGTTTAATGTGGGTCTCTACTGCAGTTTGAAGGCTCTTCTTTGCTGCTCCTTTTCTGCTTGTTTCTGAATTTTCCAGTTTCTGTTTTCCACAGTCCATCAAAAATGCCAAAACATTACAATCATTGTGTGTTTCAGAGCTAGCATGGAGTAACTGTTTTGACTGATTTTTTTTTTTTTTGTTGTTGTCTCTTGTGCCAGGACCTTTCTAGTTGCAACTAAAAGTAAAGGGGGTGTGGAGGTTTGACCGACGTGTCCATTTGTTTTAATCTGAGATTGTGGTGCTGTTGTGAAATCCAGAATCCAAAAATGTGATCTCAGTGATTTTGGTTGTTTGTGCCGACAGGCTGGTTTCAGTCACTGGAACTGCTGATTTCCTGGGATTAACAAGAGAACTGTGCAGCCCGGTGTGCTGAAGCTTGATTTCTGCTGAGACACACAGATGGGAGATTATGTTGGTGAAATTATGTGATGCAATCATGTCAACATGGAGCAGAATCTCAAAGGAAGGTTTGTAGCATCTGGTCAAATCTCATGCATGAAGAATTGAGGCTGTTCTGAGAGCAAAGGGAGTGACTCCCCAGTATTACTGTTATGTTCCTAATGAAGCACTCAGTGAGCGTACAATTACCCACTGACAAATGAAGTGAGATGTCTGTGTTTAATCCTACACAACTTGAACTATAAAAATGACAAGAGCAACACAGTTATGTGATGTAACTGTTTTTCGTGAACAAAAGTAGAGGGCCTTGATTTGTTGAAGTGTTGTTGTTATTGTTAGGGATAGAGGTTTTGTACCAAACACAATCCTCTAATAAAAGCTGACAGAGAGTGTGAAGTAGTGGGCAAGTAGATAAACTTTTGCTCATCAAGCAACAGTGAAACTCTCTAATTGTCATTTTTAGATCAGTGCTGATTTGCATTTATTTATTTATTTATTTATTTTTTACCTATGAACAGAGCCATGCTACTTTTTTTTCACCTGCTCCCATTGTTTATGCTAAGCTATGCTAACTGCTTCCTGGTTCTAGCTTCAGCACACAGAGTGATAAGAATCTTCTGATCTTCCGCTCAGCTAACAAGTGAAAAGTGTCTTACGTGCAAACTGTGCAAAACCGCATGTCTGAGAATAACCAATCCAAGCCAGGATCCTCATAAGAACCAGGCAGCTCAGATGTGAGTCTTGACTTGGTGGGAGATGGTCACGTCTGTGAGTGGATTTACATCAGCTCCAGGCCTTGACAGACATCACTGTCACTTTATTTATCAATCAGGATCTTAGTCCACTCCAAAATCAGATATCCTGGCGAGCTTCTTAGTCACAGGTTCAGCCAGAAAGTCGGTGTGAATGTTAGCCAGCACGTCACTCATTCAGCCAACTGGTCAGTAATTCAGGCAGTCAGCCCTGCTGGTTTTCCAGCCAACTTTCTTATTCAGACATACAGGAGCTTATTACATAATCAGATACTGTATTTAGGGGGCGGAACAAAACATGCAATCTGAAGGCTATTGTAAACTGGGAATTGTCCCTTAGTCATCACATGAATCGCCAAAAACGTAGTTATTATTCTAACATGCTGAAATGACCGGGTGACTCAGTCACACGCCTTTTTTCCCTGACCTCCTTTTTCTGCTTTTCGGTTTTCATTCTTCTGCACAACTGTGAAGCTCTAGGTGTTACTTTTTTTGGTTGGCTTTCTCATCTTTGTTTCCCCTTGCTTAGCCTCTCTTTCATGTGGAATAACACCAAAAGCCTCTATTTATGTCTCCCTGTACTACACAGCATAGCAACAAGAAGGCCATGTGACTAACCCCTGCAGCAACCCCGAACATCAAGTCAGCCCAGTGGCATTTCTCCTCTGAGTCTTATCTTTATCATCATTTACCTTTTCCTTTTTTTGTGCATCTATCTTTTTCCTTCATCTGCTGGCTGTCAGGATCACTCAGTCATCCTCTCAGTCTCAAATTAAATGCCTCATGCTTGATAAATCTGCCCACATGGCTTGATTTGGACACTTTCCCAAGTTTGGGATCCATCCAGGTCCCAGTGGATGTTTCAGTCCGTGGAACTAAGAACAGCGGATGTTGTGTAATAGGATGCGCTAACAGGGACCAGGCTGTCGGTTAGGGAAGCTTTTTAAAGGGGCAGCGTTGAATCCTATCCATTTCCTTTCCATTTCCTACGGTTGTAATCATGCACTCACCTTTAAGAGGTCCAGAGGGAGAGACAGACAGACAGACAGACAGACAGACAGAGGGAGGGAGATGTCACCTGACAGGAAGTGAGACTGGACGGATCGATGGTGCAACCATCAGAAAAGTCTGGTGTCCTGTGTGCCCTGTGAGTCAGCACTTAGATGAGAAGATGACACCGCTGACTGACAGACAACACACACACACACTCACACAGAGTTAATAATCTGCTAGGTAAAACACATTAAGCATGCACAGGCGCTCGCTCACACCTGCCACAAGTCTACATGAGCATGCAAATGGGTAATCGGCTACGGTCCAACGGCGCACACACACAAATATGAGCGGTAGTGGAAACACACGCCATCAGCTATGTCCAGAACACCCTCCTCCAGATAGTTAAATAGCCTCTCATCATGCACTATTAGGTTGCTGTTTATTCAGAATCTGTCCCCTCCTTTAATTTACGGCGTGTAATATGGAGCTGCTTTATTTAAATCACCTTCACTGCTGTGTTTTTATCAGTGAGCGTCCGTTCTAATGAATTCACTCAATTCAGCTGTCTGTAGTGTCTGACTGTAGTGTGAACACTTCAGAGATCTTTTATAATATTATTGAAAAGAGACACGACTATACTAATGCGTTATGGTAATCTCGCCCAATTTATATAGAAAACCAGCTATATTTCCTGGAAATAGTGTTTTTTCTGACCCACTGGTTTAAATACAGGAAAACCTAGTACAGCAAGTAACTGCTTTATTTTATTTTAATCATGTAGAAACAAGATAAACTTACTATGGTGCCTGCACAAACAAATCTTGTTTAACCCTCTGGACTCCTAAACTTGCGGGTAGGTTGGAGAGGCATGCTGTCTGTATTAAATGCCAAAATTACACCATTCATCAGAGCCAAAAACTGTAAAAACAGGAAGAATCATCTGTGACAGGCCATTTGGTTGAGAAACTTAATCAAATCTAAGCTTAAAATTGTGTTTTTTTGATCAAAATCACTTTAATCTTTAAAAAAATTGCCAAATTGAACCGTTTGCAGATTCTGTACAAATTTTTTGCACCTATATGAAGCCGTGATAGACTCATCTGTTTACCAGCAATCACTTGACTGAACTGACTTGAATTTACATTCTCTATAAATATGTCTATTGTCTGTTCAGCCACCATTTTTTTTCCAGAACAGGTTACATCAGAGGGCAGTATTCAAAATTTTCTACATGTTGCTTGCAGGTTTTGTTTTTTTTTTTTGTTTTGTTTGTTTTTTTAGTTTTTGTAAAACAAATAACTGAAGATATTCAACAGTCCATGCGTCCATCCATTGTCTATATTCCAGCTGACTCAGGGTGAAGGCAGGAGACACCCTGGACAGGTCGCCAGTCTACAGAAAATTTAGAATCACCAATTAACCTCTGCATATTTTTGGGCTGTGGGAAGAAGCCAGGGTACCCGGAGAAAACCCAAACATGCACAGGGAGAACATGCAAACTCCATGCAGAAAGATCCCAGGTGCAAGGCAAAAATACTAACCACCAAATCACTGTGCAGCCCTGTTGTACTGTTTCCATAGAGGTGCAGGACATTATATTGCAGTAAAAATTAGCTCACAGTGGGGAAAAAGGAAGAGCAGAAAGTGCCCAGAAACAGCTTGGGGTACAGAGGGCTAAAAGTATGTAGTACAGAGCTAGTTAGATTTATAGAAACTAAAAGCAATATAACATGCTAGTGTAGTACCGGTCAGGGAAGTTGAAATTAAGGGTTTTCCTGAAATCATTCAGCCCTAAAATTCCACTAAACATATATCTTGATTTGAGGATTTACTTGCTGAATTCTCACTTTCTTCCACTATAGCTCAGAACAGATTACAGTAATTCATGTTACATGCTGAGGTGTCGGTGAGCAGGCAAAATACATATACATAATGTTTTAAAGGCCATTTCATTTGTTTCTCATTTGCTTTCTGTGGACTAAATTAAACACCAACCATCACTGTTGTTGTTATTGTTGCGATGTTGTTGTGTTCTCTGCTGTTTCTTTGGTGAGTTCTGTTGATGTCATAGTTGAAGACCTGCATTTTAATTAACCTTTAAGAATTATCTCTTCAGGGATAAACATCAATAGTCTTGGAATGTGTGCTCATTTTGCACTTTATACACTTATTATAACTTAGAGTATGGCAGCACCAGGGAAGCATTAAATATATCATTGTAATGGCTCTATATGTTATTTGTGTTGTTTTTATTGGTGTTGACAGTTTGGGACAGTTTTGGGTCAGTGTTTTTTGGGACGGACCTCGTGTTTTTCCATGACTGCGTCTACATTCACAGGCCTCTGTGTGTGAGAGAGAGTAACAGACCGACACCAGCCAGAGGCCTGCAGGGGGATAATTGCTCGTCAAAGCTTCTGCACGAGTCATTACCACGAGTTTAACCTCTGACATCCCCTCAGCTGGTCGACCGGAGCGTCATAACCAATGACAACACTGTTTTTCCTTTATTGGGAGAGCAGGACGCAGGCAGGGGGTGTTGACAGTCACACTGTTTGTGGTTTTAACGCTTTCTCTGTCTGTTAGCTACAATGTTACCTGTTTATTTTATTCTCTTAAGATTCCAACTGTGTAACCCCAAGCTGCTTTGCCTTAGAAATTTTAGAGGCATCCTTACCGCTAAATGTTCATTGGTAGTGTTCTCTAACTCAGGTTTGCACAGAAATCACAGTGGCATGGCTGGTTGGGGGGCTGCACAGTGAGTCGGTGGTTAGCACTGTCGCCTTGCAGCTAGAAGATTCACAGTTCGCATCCCGGCTTGGGTGTTGGATCTCTCTACAAGGAGTTTGCATGTTTTCCCTGTGCATGCGTAGGTTTTCTCCAGGTTCTCCGGCTTCCTCCCACAGTCCAAAAACATACTGAGATTAATTGATAGTTCTAAAGTGTCCATAGATGTGAATGTGATATGTGTAGACCACAGACTGGTGACCTGTCCAGGGTGTCCCCTGCCTTCACCCTAAGTCAGCTGGAATGGACTCCAGCCCCTCCGTGACCCTAATGAGGATTAAGTGGTGTATAGATAATGGATGGATGGATGGTTGGGGATAGTTGACCATACAAAGAGTTTTATTTAAGTTTTGATGACAAAAACATCTCTTATATACATCACTTAGTACAGCAGAACAAGCTGGAAACACAGCATTTTACATAACAGTGTCTTTTAGTTAGGTTGTTAATTAATCAGTCTCATATTACTGTTTGGCTCGTAAAGTTCAGAACCAATACCAGCATGGAAGGCAAACCAAAAACAGTGAAGTTGTGTCCACAAAACCACCTAAACATGCTAAAATGCTGGGGGTGAACTTTAGAGTCAGCGATAATTATGCATAGCTTCTGCAGCTACCCAACTGATGGAAATCTTGCGCTCCTAGTTTTCATTACAGATCATTTTCTGCTCATTTACAGCTCCAGAATTTTGTCTGCTTTTTGACTTGGTGACATTACATTCACGCTGTGCATACATCAGCAAACGGATAAATGTTAATGTTTGGTATATTTTAGTTTCTCTTTGTCATGCACTCATGAGATTAGCAGTTCTGCACAGCTCCATTTTTCTTTATCTTTTTGTTAAGTGTGCCTGAAGTTGTTAATTTCCATATTTTATTGTCTTTTTTGGTACCAGCGCTGAAACTTGCTGGAGGTGCTGCCGCTGGAAGGACAACTTGTCAGGCCTGAGAAAAAGACGTGTTCCCTCAAGTTAAATATGGAAAGTTGCCAGTTAGACTGCACCTACCACATTACTGGGTGTGTGTGAAGAAATCAGAATCAGAGCTATTATAGCAAAGAAACTCGCCACTTAAAGAATCTTGTTTAAAAATTAAAGAGGGCATTCTATACCATAAAAAATGTTGGTTGTAGGACACATCTATATTCTCAAATGTGTTCTGAAGGGAACATAATTTTGTTTTGAAATAAGTGTTATTTATGCCCTGTGACATGGTGGCAAAGTGGCCAGTTTGGAAGAGCCACAGAGTCTGGATCTGTAGTTTGCTGAGAGTGAGTGTGTTAAGGTCAGCTGATTGGCAGAGTAAACATTTCATACAGATGGTTAAAGGGTAGCTACAGCAGTGACCAGTGGTTGTTTTGTATGTAGGCGCTAAACAATGACAAAAGGTAAGAGAACGAGAGGACTGGCAGACAGTTATCAACAACAGAAGGGTGATGGAATCAAGGTGTGGCACTAGAGGGTAGAAGAGCATCTCCACTAATTACCTGATTATCAAAATCACATGTAGCAGTAGGGTGTTTTTTTTCTTCATCAGACGTTTCATCAGATGAAGTCAGAAGGCTAGGGTAAACGTCCCATGATGGTTGAGAAACAGCTGTCTCAGAAATGAGTTTAAGTTTCTGTTATTGTTTGCTTTCAGTTTTCACTCTCTTTCTAGCTGGGCTAAGGCACAATATATATGTGGTTGGGTTTAGTAAAATATCATGCTTTGTTAGACACTTTTACATGTTAGAAGCTTGGTTTAAGGTGGAGCACCAAAATTACTTGTTTAGGGTTAAGAGAAAATGTCATAGTTTGGGTTTAAACGTGACCCTTTTACTATATCTTCCTCCGAGTTCTGCCACATCTAATAAATGACTGGTTGGCTGAAGAGGAGTAACAGTGAAACAGTAAAATACATGGATTAGAAATGTATTTGTCACAAATAAACATCATCATATCAGAAAATACGTTTCCCTCAAAATGTATTTAAGGATCACAGTTTAGTTGTATAGGAATGCAGTTTTGTGGAGACTGGTTTGTCTTTATTATAGTAAACCAGAACCATGAGGTCAGTCGTGTTGTTGCACTATTGCAAGCATGATGTTGTTAAACTGTGCACATACATAGAAGAAGTATAACCTGGAGGGAAAAAACACCTTTTAAACCTTATTTTGGAGCAAAGTCACCAAGGCTTTTAATCAGATTTTACTGTTCATGTGGTTTTTTTGTCTGATGAACATTAAAAATTGCAATTATGGCTCCCTCCCTTTTAACTGAGTTAGGAAGTTGGTCTTGTTAGCCCAAAATAACTGCCTGAGGGTGTTGCCAAGAAGGCTGCTGAGACCTCCCTGTAATGACTCTGGTATAAACCCTTCATTTCAGAAATGGTGTATATATTCCCCCTTGTCTTTGGCTTTTTAGGTCAGAAGAAGAAGGTAACTAGGTCACTTTAGTCTGTTCAGTTCTTGTCGGTTCATGAAATCACAGCCTGAATGTAGTTCTGTCGTCAGTGCTGCTTTAAGGGAAGGTAAGGATTGTATTGGTGGTTAAAGCATCTAATCTTGTGCATCAAAACAGCCTTAGGCTTGTTGAATATTTAAACAAGTTCTTTATCTTTCCCTCAGAACTGCCCTTAACCATGCTCTTTGAGATGCCTAAACAATAACATTACAAATAAAACAAAGCCTCAGTTTGAAGGGGCAGATTTTGTCGGGAATTGTAAAAACCGAACTTTACAGAGATACATTCAGGATGAACATTTGATGCATACATAATGTAGTATAAACACATTCTCATTAGGTTGCTGCCTGTAGTCCCCAGCTGTCACTGTTTGTCATGTTGGAGATGTTCCCTCTGCAAATAAAGAAAAAAAATCTCCTGCATCCTGCGACACACACAGAAAACCTATATTTCTACCTTTTGACAGGCTCATCACACACTTTTCTTTTCTCCCACATGTTCAAAGTTGTGTCACAGTGGTGCCTTTCTTGCAGACACACAACAGCAACATGCACCGCTGACCCCACTGAATCACACTCTGTCTGACTGACAGCACCACACACCTCACAACTACTCCTCTGTCACACACAGATTGAGCCTGCATGATGGATTACACAATGGATTATGATGGATTATAAGACTGGCATGCACATAACACCACACAAACACTCCCTGGCTCGGTGGCATCAACAGATTCACAGCGTTGTGGTTTCGCCGCAGGGTGAGATCATGTTTTTTTCAGGTTTTACTGGCTGTGGATTAGTGTCGATTATTTCCTCTGATGCTCACCTTCGTTATTTCATTTGTTTCAGCGCCAGTTGTCTGCTTCTCCCTGCGTGTTCTGGTTTGAGCAGGAAACAGTTGGAGATGTCGCCGTTTGCTTCTTGCGAGTGTGACTCTGAATGTGTTGCTATGGTAACAGTGTACATTCCGCTCCACATCTCCTCTCGCCTCTCACTGCTCTTCCTCCTTCGTCTCCTCTGCTCGGTCAATTCATTATGGATAGGGAGAATTTGCTCTTGATAAATGTAATTAGATCCGACAGGGTTTGAATATTTGAAAGGCATCTTGTTTTCGCTAAAGCTTCGTTTATGCAGAAGTGGACGGCTGAAAAAGTCCAGATATCATCATTTGCCTGAAAACAGAGGAGGTGGCGGATGTTGTAGTGGCTGTAAACTGGCAACATGTTTGTATTTGAGCACCAAAACCAGAGGCAGCTTCAGATTTATGGTTTAAAGATTGAAACGTACAGCATATTAACTGTTTCTATCTTTATCCTACACACACACAGACACACTTTTCTAACCAGATAGAGGAAGGATGAGGCCAGGCTGCTCGACCATAACCGTGACAGGGTGATTTAAAGTCACATTTACTCACACATCTTCCCACCTCCACTATTCCCACCTCTTATCTCCTTTGCTTTTCTCAGTCCAGTGAATCTGTTAGTGAAAACCCCTCACAGCTACCTATAGCTCCTGTAATCTTCATTTGCTGACTGCTGCTAATTATCAAGAAGGGATTTCAGGGCAAGATGGAGAATATGATTGGATAATATAAACTTCTCTTTAAAGGGCCAGTGTGTATGATATGATGCAATTATAAATATAATACTCATAATTATGTTTCATTAGTGTATAATCACTTAAAAATAAGAATTGCTGTGGGGATTTTTGCCTTAGAATGAGTCCTTTATATGTACAAATGAAGCCAGACCTCCTCTATGTCCATGAGCTCTTCTGTCATGTTACACCTTGATGTTTCTGCAATAACCCAGAAACGCAAAATGCAAAATATATAAGACCTCTGTAGAGCCAATGCAAATTCTAAGCCTTATATTTTGCATTTTCAGCAGCCACTGTAGCGTCACCTACCTACAGTCTGCAACTAAATCCTACATGCCGATACTTTAAAGCTGGAATTTGACAATGTTAATCTTAGAGATAACAAAATATTTACACACATCTAAGTAACTTTGATTACGAACTGATAATTCATAAGGTCTGTACCTTAATATGCTAACCCCTGTGAGATGACATATGTTGTGAATTTGTGCTATATAAATTGAGTAGTTGTGACTCCAAATGTTATTTTCATTATTGGTTATTCCACTAATTATTCTCTCTATTTACCCTCGGAACTCAATGCGATTCCTCTGCATTTTTTGCTCCTGTTGCATTTTTATTTACTATGGCCTCATATTTCACTCCTCTATGGAAACAGAACAACCGTGACCAGAACTCAGGAGAGAATATTTCTTTTGTGGTATCAAAGTGTTATAATACCATAAATAACAGGCAAACAAACAATAAAGAAATAAATAAAAAGAAAAAAAACTATGGTGAATTTCTTAAATTTTTGTATTTTGCAAAAATAGAAAAGAATGGAATTTGTCCTATTGCTACAGGTGGTATTGATACTTCCATGACAATCCATACTATAGATATTTTACTACTTACATTTTGAATTTGGTTTCATATTTGTCTCCTACCTGCACTATGTAAACACTGCCTGCAGTTCAACAGAAACTGTCATCTGACTTTTGGTCGCAGCTGAGTCAGTCATTGCTCCTCAGATGTGCTGAGGGGTGCTGAATATTATTACATTTACAATTTTAATTAAAAATTTTGATTTTAAGTTTAGATTTGTTTAATTTTGCTGATCAAATGGTATTTTACAGATTAAGAGTTCAAGGGAAATGCGGAAATTTTGACAATTCTTATTGATTTTACAGTTTGAGACTGATAAATGGTGTAATTTTACAGATTTTTGAAAAATAACACAACATTAAAAACTACTGGCAGGTTTTGGTGTGCAGAAGGTAAATTTATTAAACCATTTAGTCTGTAAAATATTAAACCCAAGTTGACATCTTCAGATTGCTTCTTATGTCCAACCAACAGTCCAAGACACAAAGAAGATATGCGCCTAATGCATATAGACAATAAAGGCAACAAATTCTTACGCAAAACACTGAAACCAGCAATTTATTAGCATTTTTCTTTACATCTCTCATAAATGATTATTTGGTTAATAACGTACAGTAACCGCTGATGGATTTCCTGTCTAGTCAATTCAACTTGTTTTAGCACATTTCCTCTTGAACTTGTAGCTATGTTCAAAGATCACACAGCCATCTGTTGACACATCAAACAGACAGACAGATGATAATTTAAATCAGGGTGTGTGCCATGTAAATAAAAACTGAGAGAGTCAAGCTCTCAGCACAGATGAACTAAAGCAGATCATAGCCGGACATGTTTAAAAATGTTCCTCGAGTTCAACGACTCTGCCCTAGATGATATACAGGGAGCACTGAAACAATTCTAAAAGACTGTGGTGACTCAACACATTATTTTGCTTTTTCTTTCTTGTCTTTCTGATGGAAATAACCCAAGTAAACCATCATACAATGGAGCCACAAACCACTATGTTGAGTAGATGGTAATTTCTCACTTTTTAATGCTTACTCTGAGGTTTGATGTTATGTCTTCATGCCTGTTTCAATAAATTCTGCCATGAGTCAATGGGTGAAGCAGAAGCTTGAAAGACAGACAAGAAAGATAGTCTATACAAATCTGTACAAAACAGAAGCCACTGGAGTACAGCAGCTGTAATATACGACCACCCACAGAGAGATGTTTCTTCTCTGCTCCCTGCTGTGTCTATTAGATGTGGTCCTCATTGTTTTAGCACTAATCAAGTAGCAGAGCTCTCAGAGTGACCTTTACTGGTATGACTGGCAGCTGGAGTATGGAATAAAGAGCAGAACTCCTATTTAACCTTTTTTACAGTACAAATGCTTTGGGCAAGATGCCCTTTTGCAGCATTCATTTAAGATAACAATGTTGTAAAGCAAAGAGACTTCTGGCTTTATGGGAAGATTAGATTGCTTTGCCCTGGTGGGTTTTCATTCTGTTTCTGTCTTTAATAGTCTAGTCGACTGTATAACGCTTTAAAGGGGAGTTAGGAGGGAACAATGAGTTTTCTTGACATCACACATTTCAATTATTCATCATTCAGGGAGTTAATTTGGGAGAAGGAGAAAGCAGAATGAGAGTATAGCAGGATATGGGGATAAATGGAAGAAATGTTGGATGAGTGATGGCATTTGTTGCAATTCTGAATAATTGAGAATATGGGGGAAAGTCGCAGCAACAAGGCAGGCAGGATTAAAGCGCTTTCTGTGTACTATGCGGTTCGACACTCGACCTGAAAAGTGAATCACTGCCATTCGACGATTTGCTGGTAGAGCAGGGCTGCCGTCGAAGCGATGAATCATGAATCAAAAACTAAGAATATGTTCTGGAGTGAAGCTTGAATAGCGTATGCTCAAGTGAATCAGCTTTTGATTGAGCAAGAGCAGTAATGAAAATGTGTATTTTTTTTGAGACTGCAGGTTAAGTAGTGAGGGAAATGATCCATTTCAGGAAGGTTCAAGAGCATAACTATACAAGAAGAGAAGTAGGAGTATGACACAAAGGAAATGACTGTATGCACTCCAGTCTCTTTGCTCTTTTGTCTTTTTTCCCATCCCTCCTCCGTCTCCCTTCCCCCTGCTCCTCTCCTCTGTTCTCGTTTTATGAGAGCAGAAGCGAAGTGTGGTGTTAAGCCACTTCCAGCCCCCTGTCCAAAGCTAATGCATTTCCCTTAAATATTTCAATATGCTCCTCCTCTGTTCTGCAAGGCTGAGTGCAAGCTCTCCCCCAGCTGGCGCCCACAGAGGCGCACTGCCACCGATAAAATCCTGCCAGGGGTTTGATGTCTCAGAGTCTTCGAAACAACTGCTGAAGACTCGCATCAAAAACAGGGAGAGATAAGGGAGGCAGGGAGGATGTGGGAGTGCTGTACAACGGGGGGTATAGATTATAGATACAGACTTGAGATATATTAAATAAATGTGCTGTGTGATATGTTTTTATTTCTGTGTGCTATGATGTCCTGCACTTCCTGAGCCGCTGTAGAACAGCATGGCGGCTGATGCAACGAGAAGCAAACTCGTATTGTTTGTCAGACGTGGTTCTGCTCTGCAAAATCCGCTCTGACAGGCACTCCGGTGAAGAAGCACACACACAGACATAAAAGGCCTGTGAGCAAACCCAATCCGCACATGAAAACAACACCTGAAAAATCCACTTCCCACTTTATGAGCTGTTATGTAAGACAATCACCCTTGTGCATCTCTGCATGCACTCCTTTGTGAAATTGTTCAATGACACATCCAGTGGTCGCGACAGCAGCAGCAGCAGCAGCGTGTGAAGTCTTTATGGTTCAATAATTTCAGTTCTTGGTTATGGTCTATACCTGTCCTCACCGACCCTTTTCTTCCCCTCTGTCTTCTCTCCATCACTCCTGCCTTTATATTCCATGGCAGCAGCCGTCATGGGGCTGGCCCTTGAGGAAATTAAAAATCTTTGTTGCTCTGTCGCTCTCCCCTGTGAATGGCAGATGTCAATAAAGTACTGTATTATGTCCTGACACATGCACACACACACTGAGAGACATACTGTAGTCAAGATAAAAAGCCTGCACACTCACACACACTGTACTACAGGGTGTACATTTACTCAGGATGACAAGCAAGCACACGACCAAACACAGACAGTATAGTCATTAACTCAGGGGTCTGCGTGCCAGCTATCATCTGTCAGCTGTTATAGAATAATACACTGATGACAAATACTGAAGTGCTGTTTGTTCTCAATTCCTTTCTAGTTGCAGAACCAGTAACCGGAAAAGCCTCATCCTGACCAGTACGTCGCCCACGCTGCCACGGCCGCACTCCCCACTGCCTGGACACATAGGTCAGTGTTACATATGCATGATTAATGGCTTAATTTATTTCAGACATGCCACAGTATCATACAGGCAAAAAAAGAGGGAAAATAACACAAAATGGAAAAAAAGATGTTGAATAGGATAAGGTTTCATTTCATACATCTCATATCCTACTGTTTCCTGTTTGCTTCAAACTTTATACTTATGTTCCTCTATAGAAACCCCAAGAGCACCTGAAGTGTTCTAAATTATTATAATTTTCAAGCAGTCTTTCTTTGTATATTTTCTTACATTTTTTTTTATAGTTGTGCTCATTTTGAGACTATTCTACAAGTTTACCCCACAAACTGATAAACATCTGCTCTTCATGGTGGTACAAGGAAATAGCTTTTAAAATTAGAATTTCCTCTTCAAAAAAAATTTGATTATTCTAATTGTCAAGGCCCGGGGGGGGGGGTTGAACCCTGAATGCAGGCACCACAGATGACAGGCAGACAGACTAAAACTGAAACAAGGATTTATTTACAAGAAACACAAGCTACTGGCCGAGCAGACTAACGCAAACCAAACTCTATACAGAAAACAACAAATTAAACAAAAACCAAGCAAGGCTCTAAAATAAACAAGAATAATAAACAAAACTGGCCACTACAAAACAAAATGGCTAGACTCACAGTCCATCAAGTCCAACCGGGGGGACAGAGACCGGTCTTAAAGCCAGGAGTCTAATGGCGGCGCACGCCGGGGCTGCCGACGTGCAGCGGAGACAGGCGGCTGCAGGAGTGCAGCGGGGACAGGCGGCTGCAGGAGTGCAGGGGGGACAGGCGGCTGCAGGAGTGCAGCGGGTACAGGCGGCTGCAGGAGTGCAGCGGGGACAGGCGGCTGCAGGAGTGCAGCGGGGACAGGCGGCTGCAGGAGTGCAGCGGAGACAGGCGGCTGCAGGAGTGCAGGGGGGACAGGCGGCTGCAGGATTGCAGCGGGGACAGGCGGCTGCAGGAGTGCAGCGGGGACAGGCGGCTGCAGGAGTGCAGCGGGGACAGGCGGCTGCAGGAGTGCAGGGGGGACAGGCGGCTGCAGGAGTGCAGCGGGGACAGGCGGCTGCAGGAGTGCAGCGGGGACAGGCGGCTGCAGGAGTGCAGCGGGGACAGGCGGCTGCAGGAGTGCAGCGGGGACAGGCGGCTGCAGGAGTGCAGCGGAGACAGGCGGCTGCAGGAGTGCAGCGGGGACAGGCGGCTGCAGGAGTGCAGCAGAGGAGAGCTGAGGCAAGGACGGAGGGGAGGCGAGCTCCAGGAACGAGCCAGGCAGGACTGAACAGGCAGGGGGAGTCCGGAGCCAAAGCGGACCTGGGCGAAGCGGCTGGCAGGAAGCCAGCTGAGGCAATGATCCAGCGGCGACCGGTTGGGCAAGTCCAGCTTTAAATGCCGCTGATGAGTGATTGGACACAGCTGCGCTCTCTCCGCAGCTGTGTCCAATCGGCCAGGATTGTCCACTGCCCGGGGGTGTAGCACCAAGGAGGGAGGGACCATGACACTAATGGTCAACAAAGTGACATTTTACTTTTCTTTTTGATCAACGTTGTGATCAGATGCTGCCTTGCATTGTCACAGCAAATTTATTTCACCTGTTTCATCAGATGACAACATATTTTGATATAAACTGCATCTGACTGTGTCTTCTTCCAGCAGGAAATGAAAAAAATTTTAGGTGCATAGCAGCTTATAACCTGAGTAAAACTACTGTATATTTAAGAAATTTGCTTCTTTACATAAAATCTTGTTGAGGTGGCATGTCCCTCAATACTACAGCATTCCTGCTTTGATTCCAGCCACCTTTGTTGCGCATCATAACCCCCCTTTCGTGCTTTGTTTCTTATCTGCTTCTACCCTATCAGCTATACAAGGTGAAAAATTACCAACAAATGAGCCTTGTTGGGATGCTGAATGAGTAAAAACAAGACAAGAACGTCATTGTTAAAGGTGTAGAGGTTTCTTGTCAACAAACAAAATGAAGTTTGCATTCAGTGTTACTCACCAAAACTCGCCGTCATTGTCCTTTAGGCATAAGGAACACATTTATTTGGTAAGACAGGAGCATAGGAGAGGGACAAAGCATTTCCAAAAGTTTTAAAAAGACTCCTGCGCACTGTCTAACCTACAAAGATACATTTATTCATAATGTTTTGGTGCTGGACGTTCTTTAGGTTGAATGTGACCAGTCAGCATATCCCACATATTATATAAAAAAAGCAGGAATTGTACAACAACTTTCAAGAACATACAGAAAGTAAGAAAATAATTACAGTAAATTGCAAAAAAAAATGTTTACATCGTAGAACGTGAATGCTTAAAACCACTAAAACTAGATTCTCTCTAAACAAACTTAGAGGTTGCATATATAGATTAACCTGCAACTACAATGAAGACTCCACAAAATAAAACTACAGTAAAACCTTTTTTTATTCCACATTTAAAAAAAAAAAAATCAATCTTGAATTATGTTTTCTAAATTAGTCACCTCACCATTTACATCCATGTTTGCTAGTTTGCTTTCTGCCTCTTCTTTGCATCTGTTGGTACATTTGTCGTCAAAGTACCGCCAACACTGTGAAACAAAAGTTCTTCAGGACACAGTATCGTTGCGTTTGCATGGACAGACAACTGCATGTTCTTCCCACATAGAAACAAAGTGCTCATCCAAACACTGCTGCAAAGAGCTGCAAGCAGATGGATCAGGGCAAAAATGCACATTTTTTGTAGGTGTCTTGGAAGTAGGTGTTACAGTGAATAAACACAGTTGTTTACAGAAGTTCTGTTTAGGACTTTATGCACAAAGATGGGAATTTATAATTTTTCTGAATTTTGATGGCAAAGGATGTAATATATCTGTCAAAGTGAGGATAACTAAATAAAATGAGGCCACATTTTTGATTATACTTACCTAAAACAAAATAAATTTTGGTCGATTTTTCCCATTAACCCACAGTGTCTGTTTTCTTCTCTCTTCCCTCCGTATGTATTTCATTAGGAAGCAGTCCGTTGGACAGCCCGCGCAACTTCTCACCAAGCGGACCTGCCCACTTCTCCTTCGCATCTTCTCGAAGGTTGGCATCTCGCCTTTTTTTTTTTTTTTTTTTTTTTTTTTACAACATAAGTCACACATGCAACACTACAAGAACATTGCAAAGTCGTCGAGTGAAATCGTTAGAATTATTTTTAACCCACAAACACGCTGCACACGTCTTTGGGGAACACACCCACTCGCTCACAAAATGAAACTGCTCGCCGTTCGCCCGTCTTTGTCCCGGGCTGCTCCCACCGTGACCGTGTGACAGAGGCGTGACGACAGGCTGAGACGAATCAGGCGAGGTGCCAGGACTTTGTCTGAACGTTGCCCCTCATCACTCACTCGGAGGAAGTGTCAGACTCGGGGATGGCTGGAGGAGGCCTCGGGGAATACAGAAAGAAAGGGAGCAAAAGTGTAATTGGATAGATTGAAAGAAAATGAAGGCGGTGGAACTGCTCTAGTGTAACTGACAATTGTTACCTCCGAGTTTGGCTGTGAAAAGTAATAGAGAAAAGCGATTTTCATTCTCTCTGTGTCTAACCTGTGTTTTGCCTTTTCTGTTCTTTCTTTTCTCAGGGCTGATGGTCGTCGATGGTCTCTGGCCTCTCTGCCCTCCTCAGGATATGGAACCAATACACCCAGTTCAACAGTAAGTTTCAGCAGAAAAATAGTCACAGTCACAACTCCTTTAAGGTGGCTTAATTATAAATGTATATACCAACAGTTTGGTGTGTCTTGTTCGACAGTTTCTGGGAATTTTTTGCTCCTGTCACATTTTTTATCTGCACTGCAATATAAAGTCCTGAACCTCAGTGGAAACAGCACAGTCATGACTGGAGTTAGAGAAAACTCACATATATTGTCACGAATTGTAGAAAAACAAACAAAACAAGTTGAATTTCTTTGACTATTTGTTTTATAATTTTTTTTAAAAAAACCTGAAATCAGCATGTACAACATTTTTCCAAGTCCACAGGTGTTTCCAAAATGCTGCGTAAAAAAATCAGTGGCTCTACATATTATGGATTTTTTACTAGTGACATTTTGAAAACACTTGTGTCCTCTCTGCTCTGTGTAAACACAGCCTGCAGTTCAGCTTAAAAGTCCTTTAATTTTGTCATGTGACTGTTAGCTATAGCTGAGTTTCAAGTTGCTCTACAGTTGCACAGAGGAGCACAGAATTTTCCTTTTGTTACAGAATCAGTTTAGTTTCAGTGGTTTATTTTTGGTAAATTTTAAAGTGAGAATTCAGTCCAATTCAATTTTATTTATGTAAATTCACAACATATGTCACCTCACAGCGCTCAACATAGTAAGGTACAGACCTTAAGAATTTTAAAACGGAGCAGAGAACCCAACAATCCAAAGCTGCCTTTAGATTCTCTATGAGCAAGCAGTCAGCGACGGTGGGAAGGAACCAAAATACCCCCTAATATAGGAAGGGAAAACAAATCTCAGACAAAACCAGGCTCAGGGAAGGTGGCCATCTGCCTCGACCTTTTGAGGTGAGAGTGAGGATGAGGGAGGATAACAGGATAGTAGATGGAGACCAAGCAATATAAACAGAACAATGAACATTGCTGACATGCACAATAAAATGGTTTTGATGAAATATTGTGATTTTAAGCTCATATTTGGTTAAGTTTGGCTTCTGTTTTTTTGTTTTTTCTACAATTTCTGGCTCTGGTAAAGTTTTTGCATTTTTTTTAAAGATAACATGCCTTTCAAACCTGCTGGTAGAGGTTGAAGGGTGGAGCATTAAAGTCAAAAAAACAATAATTACTTGGGAAACAGCTTTTTTCCTATCCTAATACACATTATTTGACACCTGCCTGTATTAAATTACATCTTCCCTCGGATGGCTCACTTACACTAAGCATTCATCACCAGATATTTGACTTCACTGAGTTCATGTAGGGCAGTCAACGTGAGTGTAGATCAAATTAGAGGTCATTGCTGCTGATTACCAGGCTGGGCCTTGTATTGCAGCTCCACTACCATTATCTTTTGAGTGTATGTGTGAATGGGAGAATGAGAGGCAAACTGCAGTGATGTGTCCAGCTAAGATTAAAAATATATACAAGTGCCATTTATTTACCATTTATATCCAACAAAAGCCTCCACTGCTGTATGTAGCTCAGGTTGGTGGTAGATATCTCTCAAAGTATGCTCAAAAATACACTCAAGGACACCACAAGGGGAATATTAGTAAAGCAGTTCTGTTGTGTATGTTTTCTATAAGTTCTCTTTAAGATGTCACCAACGTAACCCACCATACAACAAACGTGAAACACATTAGCTGCAGTTCTCCTGCATCTGTTGTGTACTATCACTGCTGCAGCCACTCCACCTTATTCCCTCTCAGATGTAGGATAAAGCTGACTAAGTGTGTCCTTGTAATTCAAAACTTGGGGCTATTAAACTACACACCGGAGTGTTGCAGCAGTGAGCTCCGTATAAATCCCCTGTAGAGCTTCGATGGTCATTTTATAGTCTTTATAGAGGCTTATTCATCTCCACTGTCCACAGTCTGAAGGTGAAAGCTCATCGGGATCAAACACTTTTACTGTCTTTCAGTTCTAATTTCACCAAAGAAGCAGCACACAAAACCGTCTTTTAAATAGTTATTTTATTGCTAAATTGATGAGTTGGGTTTTGTGTCCTTTACATGAATATGTATTTCTCTCAAAGAATTTATTTGCATATATTTTCATGCATAAAATCGGCTATGGTGCTGGTAAATTCATGTTCTGAAGTTGCATGTGCTGCTATTGTTCTGCTTCGCTTTGAAATGATTACACGCCACAGTTGTAGCTAAATGCCATGAATATACAAACACACACACCCCTGAGTTCTTTGGCTTTGTACTTGCTGTTGTGGGTCTCAGACGATAGTTCAAAATCTTTGTGCACCATGAACATGCACCACATGTAAACCAGAACCAAAAATAACTAATCAGTTGCTAAGATATGATCGACCTGATTTATCTGCAGCTGATGACTTGGCCTTTCTGGAAAAAGTAGAGCGGCGATAATTGAAATGAAATGCAACCGATCTGTATTTCTGCTTTGTAGTCGCCAGCGCATTCCAGTAACTATTTCTCGATGCATCGCTTTATCCCCAGAGAGGGAGAGAGGGATGATAAAGAGGGGCAACACAGACAAATAAAAGAGAGTGTAGGTGGAAATGAAACATTATTTGAAGCAAACAGAGAGACAACAACAATGTTCACTTTTGTCTGAGTGCAAGATGTTTGGAGCGTAAGAGACTACTCAGAGAAATGAACCCTGCCAAGGCCCATTTGGTAAATACTCCATTTGAGAAATGGACCTTAATGTGTATGACGCTCAGGTGGAGGTCTTGACTCATAATCCACTCCCTGTACATTTCAGTGGCAGCCCGAACACAATCACTACCGCTGCATCTTTCCTGCTTTTCACACATCATTTCTTTCATTGACTTCCTCTCATGCATCTCCTCACAGCAGCACATATAGAGACACACTCACTGTAGGTGTGTCATTGATCTCTTTTTACTGGGAGATGAGATCAGAGATGGTTGTTCTGTCTCAACGTGCTCTTCTCCACCTTCATCGCTCTTCTTCCCATCAGTTTTCAGTGCTCTGCTGCTTCTTACATGGGCCATTACTCGCCTGATTAGTTGCACCAGGACCCTTGCATACTGAACACAGAGCAGATGAAAGGAGGAAATGTGTGTGTGCGGAGGAGTTTCATACATGAAGAGGGAGATGTGAGATAGATTTACGCGGAGAAGCTGCAGAAACGGTCGAAAATGCAAGCATTTGATGGTGGTGTTATGACAGAGTAGAAGGTAGAGGAACATTCTTGTCAGAACATCCCTGATTTGTGTGCTTGGAAATCCATTGATCAGCAGCATATTGTGCTGTTTTGACGCTTCTGTTCCATAACAGGACAAATACAACCCTGTCATAGTGCTCCCATGTTATCTTTTGTCATCTGGCTAAGATAAAATCAAAGGAACCATAAACAACTTCCATTATTCCACAGAGATATGTTTTATATCTGCCACATCCACTCTTAACTTCAATAATCAAAAACATAGTCAGGAAGAGGGGAAGAGTTTGACATATTAAGTCACATATGACACTGATAATAATGAGTGTGTGTGTGTGTGTGTGTGTAAGAGACCATATCTTGATGATTTAGCTTATGTACTGTAGATCACCATCATTTTAAGAGCCAATATATTGGTTCCCTGCAGTTATCAGCTGATCTTGGCCTGTCACAGATATATACTGTACAGAACACAATACAGGAAAAGATGCTTGGAGTATTTTAAAAACAGTTTAATCACATAGTTTGCTCAGCAGAGCAGCTAAGGTTCCATTGTTTACAACAGTCTCAATGCTGTCTGTGGCACATGTAGCAGAGCAGACGGTGGTGCGGAGTCAAGCTTTGTCTTCTTTGAGAGATGCTAACCAGTTTGCAAAATGCAATGCTATGATGTTATTATATAAGGACCTGGTTATTTTCCACTCTTCACTGAAATTCTTAACATACCATACGCGCATATATAAATTATATTGGCTCATATTAAATTTCAGCATTTCTTATTTGCTCAAATCAACATCAGCCCCAAAACTCCAGTATGAATCTGCTTTGGTAATTTAAATTCTCTATTAAATTGTGAGATTTGCTCATTTACATGCAGAAATATGTTTGCAAATGATTAATAAAGTCTTTTTACGAACCATCGTGATAAAAATCTCAGCATTGTAAGTACAGACTAAAGTTTGGTGAATACTTGGATTATTCAAACTGCTTATTTATATGAAAAATTGCTTATACTAATTTCACATACTATTTTGCCTTGTAGAAGGAAAAGGAAGATACTAGCAGTGCTGATAATGATAACCCTAGACACCCTAACACTTGCTGTTACTTGAAAAATATCTGTCTGAGCATCAACAAACTACAGAAATCTTGAAGCTGACTGGTGACTGAATCACCATCAGAAAAATAAAAACACTTTTGATTATGCTTGTGAATAAAATAAGTTCTTATTTTACCAGAAATGTGTTTTTCTTGCATCTCTTCTTTAGTAGGAGGAACTAACACACAAGTGAGGGGAATCTGAAAACAATTCAATGAACTGAAGTACTTTCTCTGACTGCATGAAAGGATGTATTTTTCATCCGTGGCAACCATCATATGCAATGATATTTTCATAATTCTTCCAGTATTTTCTCTTTCTGAGCAACTTCTTAATTGATTGTGTAGACTGGATCCGTTGCATTCACAACGTCATCGTTTCAGTGCTTTTCTGCAGCTTGCAAGTGGCTAAGAGAGGCTGTAATGGATTTTTATAGCAGAAATCATTGCGTGGCCAAAGCCAACCGTGGCATCCCGATGGGAGACGTGTTCATTAAGCCTCACATTGATCCAGGCTGGTTTTTTTTCCCTCCTGTGCTGAAGAAAAGTCTTTTGTTTAAGACCAAACGGGGCTGCCATTAACCTCCCGAGGCATCAGATGCAGCAATCAACTTTCACTCCGAGTGACTCTTTCGTTCCCTGCAGTCTTTTTTGCTCTGTTTTTCAGTCCACATTATTTAGTTTTTTTCCTCCTACACTAACTCCTTCTGGATATTTTCCTTGTTTCTCCACCTCTCTGTTTTCCTTTCTTGTTCTTTTAACTTGGTCGCTTCTTTGTTTCAGTTCTTTTCACCCACTCAAATCATAGTACACCTTGTTCTCTCTCCTCTCCTCTTCTCTTCTCTTCTCTTCTCTTCTCTTCTCTTCTCTTCTCTTCTCTTCTCTTCTCTTCTCTTCTCTTCTCTTCTCTTCTCTTCTCTTCTCTTCTCTTCTTTTCTGTCTTTAATGTCCTCTTCTTCATCGCCTGATATCTATTTTTAAACTATCGATGTTGCAGCTCTTACAAAGCCAAAAAAATCAAACAAAGAGCAGTTCACTTTTTAACCTTGCCTCTTGTTCATGTCTCTGGTCTCTCTCCAGTCATCCAGCTCATCCCAGGAGCGTCTCCACCAGCTGCCCTTCCAGCCAACCATGGATGAGCTGCACTTCCTGTCCAAGCACTTTGGCAGCACGGAGAGCATCACAGACGACGACGGCGGGCGACGCTCGCCGTACGTCCGCCCTCGATCCCGAAGCCTCAGGTGAGAGCGCGGCAGGTCGTGGGCAGAAGCCAGATTAAGCAAATGAAGACACCCCCCCCCCCCCCCCCCCCCCCTCCTCTTCTGGGCGTCAGTCCCAGTTTGATTCATTTTTTATGCATGAAATTCATCTCTGATTCCAGGAGTCATATGAGGACACAGCTGAATTTACACAGTAGCATTTTTTCTTCATTTCAACTCAATTTCCAGCTTGTTGCACAAAACAATTTGCAGATTATTCAAAAAGATTCCAGCATTTGCTCAGTTGATTAACTGTAAGTAATTGGACTGTGGAGATTAGCCTGTGTAGGAAATTAACCAAAATAACTAAAATTCAACCCACCAAGCTGTTATGAAAAGACATTTATCAGCCATTTAATATTATAAAAAGGACATCATAATTAGTGTGTTCTATAAAGTTCTTTCTGTTATGAAGAGGTGCAGAGGGCTCTCAGTCATTTATTAAAAACACTTGTATAATTTGCCTTCTGTGTCTGTGCTTTATTCTCTGCAGCTACCACTTAGAAGAGACATGTGGTTTGTTAGCCTTACTGCCTTCTAGTGATAAATGTTGCAGATGTGCAGAAAGAACTTCATACCACACACTAACTATGATGTCCTTTTTATATTAAAGGGCTGATTAAAGGGCTTTCTCCTCTCTCTCTCTCTCTCTCTCTCTCTCTCTCTCTCTCTCTCTCTCTCTCTCTCTCTCTCTCTCTCTCTCTCTCTATATATATATATATATATATATATATATATATATATATATATGTATAGATAGATAGATAGATAGATAGATAGATAGATAGATAGATATAACACTGTATGAATATATCTTTAACTCAGTGCAAGTGCAGATACCATACTATAAAATATTCCTTTACAAGGAAAAATACAGCATTCAGCATCTCACTAGCCTTCTTGAAAATAAGTAAGTACTTTATTATGGTAAATAACCATATATATTATAATATAGGATATTGTTTTATTTCTCATGTGTAAGCTGCATTTAACTGTTGTGTTAGATCAATGTGGAGCCAATTCTGCAAATTAACCCTCTGAATTCTAAGCAGTTTCTTTGTGTTTTTTTGTTCCTGTCACATTTTACTGACTCATTTTTCACTGCAATATAAAGTCCTGCACCTCTATAGGAACTGCACAGTCATGGCTAGCAGTGTGCAGTATGACAAAGTTACAATGCCATAAATATAAAGTTAAATCTCTTTAATTATATATGTATTTTGAAACCTAAAAAAATAAATGAAATCAACATATACAACATTTTTTCCAAGTGCCCACAAAGTTTACCAATACTGAAATGAAAATAGTGACTCTACATACTATAGATTTTTAACTATTTACATTTTTAAATTGTTTCCAGAATTTTTATTATGTGATTGTTGGTTGCAACCAAGTCATGTGTGACTTTACAGCTGCACCATGGAGTAAAGAAATAGTTGTTTTTACAGAATCAGGTTAGATCAAATGTTTTATTTTTTGCATTTTTTTAATTGAAACATGTATAAGAAAGGAATTTGATTAAATTTCATACATTTTAAGCTCAGATTTGGTTATGTTTAAGGACTTAACTGCATAGCACAGATGCATAATTGAAGAACTGTCGGATCATTCAGAATTTTTTTGTTTCAAAATGGTTTCATTTTGGTGATTTTTTTTTTTAAAGATAATATTCTTTTCAAAACTGCTGGCAGGTTTCCAGATTCAGTGGATTAAATAATTACCAGATGTTTTCAATATTACTGCCATCAAAGACCACAAGCAATAAGGAACCAATCCACCTAACAAGTAGTGTGTTGGCAACGCCTGGTACAGTTTATTCCTCTGTGTCAAAGACCTTCACACTGACTACTGGAGCAATAGAGCATTGAATGTGTATCCATTTGCACCTAACAAATACACAGTTTGTCTCAATTTGAGCGACATTTGCTCAGAAACTACAGTGCCTGGCTGTTTAAAAATGTGCAGGGCTTGTTTTCAAAGATAGCTAGATAAATCAGTGGAATATTATTTTTAAGTTGATTATATGTTTTGTGTGTTAAATGTGTTCACACAAGCATACAGCCTCTGAATTATAATATTTAGAAAGAAGTGTAAGCACCTCTGAATTGCAGCACAGTGTTTTAGTGACTGTACTTGGGGTTAGGGTATTTTCCACCACTGTTATTATATGAGTATCTGTCCACCCTCCAGTGCTTTGAACCTCTCCATGGTGAAGCAGTTTCTCTATTAGCCGAAGCCTCTGGTGTACACTCGCTCCAGCAACACCTATTATAGCCTCCCCTCTGGATGCAACATGTCCTAACTACATGCGACACATCACTACTTATCAGTATTCAGATTTCATATTAAGCTCCTCAGCAGTCGCTGGCCTAGATATCTTGTGGCTTCACTACGTTCAGACTTCAGAGTACCTTTATTGTGTACCTTGACATGTCTTATTATCACGATTCACATCACAACAATGTTCTGTGAAACTAAGCTGTGCTGCGTTTGCCCACAGCCATCTTTTAATAAGTAGCTTTTCTTTTGTGAATGTGTAGATGAGCGTGGGATTAGTTATTGTGCATTTATAGTTAATGAGAAATCAAGGGTTTTTTTGTGGTTTGTCACTGCCACATGTGGATTATTCTCTGCCTCACATGTGTGCATGTGTTTCTGAAACAATGCATGCGACTCTAATGCTTGTTTCTGCACAATGCTCGAGTTGGAGGAGTGCGGCATGGCATGCAGGAAGATCCACTCGCGAAACAGAGTGTACTGAATTTCTGATCAGTCGATTAGCATAATATACTGACAGAACGGACATGAGAGGAAGCGGTGAATTATTCCTTCATTTACGTGAAAAATACAGAATTGTATGTCCCTCGGCTGCCTCCCCTCACTCTGTTTTGCTCAGTCCTGCCTTCTTTGATTTTCTCCATGGCTGCTGTATATTACACTCCTGCTCTCTGTGTTTGTCTCTCTTCAGCCCGGGGCGCTCTCCTTCCTGCTATGACAATGAAATAGTGATGATGAACCATGTCTACAAGGAGCGCTTCCCCAAGGTCAGCCTCACACAAACAAATACACAAGTGTAAACTGTACCTCCACACACACGTACACACACATGAAGCACACACACAGTCAATATGCATACCGGCAAGGCCATCTCTTAGCTGCTTTTAAAACATTTGGTGTATTCATTTATCCGGAGCGACTCATTACTTGCAAGAATCAGATGTTTCAAGTGAGCAGCTGATGATCAGTTAGTGCCACAGGGGGAGACCATGCATAGAAAACAACTAGTAAACAAGCTAGAAACTGCTCTTAGGAACATATTTAAAATTCAGACAATACATAAAAAGCCAGACTTTCCTTAATGCTGTTTGGAATATTTTTTTCTGCTTTGGAAAGTCAAAGTGTTCTAGTTGCAGAATATTTGTAGAAGCAGCAGCAAAGTAGTGCACTATCATAGACAGGAAAATCTTTGAGTTAAGATGCTTCTTGGCCAGATGGGACTTTTGTTTGTTTTGGAAGATGTGCTTGAAGAGTTTTTGGCAGCCCTGGAGCCAGATGCATTAAACTCTGTAGATTAATGACTGAAACTGGATGCACAAACTATACTGTATGTAGACATGTTGTTTTTATCGCATTTAAAAAGCCACATGTACTACTGATTCTGTTTTGTACATCTTCAATCACTCAATATGGTGTGCATACACAGGTTCTTTCACACTCCCACAGTTTGCCATAAATTCATGTAGAAACACTTTGAAACCAGCGTTTAGATATAAATATGTATGCTCTCTCAGCCACTCATTAGTCCTGTCAGTTAGAACAACGTCAAAGAAAAATTGAAAGTACACTGACAGTGGTGCATTGCAGCTGTTGTTATGCAGCAGTAGCTATGTATGTCGCTCATACAACTAATTTATCACATGTAACTATAAACCATCTTCGCAGTGCTATCTCAGTCATCATTATTTAACATTAGACACGCGATCAATGATTAATTTATTCACATGAGCACATACTGTTGTATAAAACTGAATATTAAATTAGCTATTCATTCATTCAAACCGGGAAGTGATTGCAAATTCAAATGTGAAAAGAATGCTAAAATTCATCCCATATTATTTCAGATTTGGTTTATAAATGCTCCTTTGATAGACATTTTACTAAACTCTTTATAAACTGCAAGAGCGCTTCTACAGCGTATCCACCTGGGCTGAAGTCTGCAGTCTATGAAAGAAACTCATTCTCACCACATCTTCTGTTAGAAATAGCAGTTTATATCTGAGAAATAGCATCTGTGTGGTTTTTGTGCACACATATATTGTAGACATCTGGCCCCAGATCTCCACTGGGATGCAGTGCAAAGGACTACATGGGCAAAGAGCAGCGTTGACATCTTTCTTACGACATTTGTGGTGTGCAGGTGTGCAGTAGCTCAGCAGATCTTGCTACAGAATAACGGGATTCACTAAAGCCTTGGAAGTAGACAAGTGCTAGTTCGCTCTTGGTTTTGTAGGTCAGTATCAGGGACTTGAATCTACTGAACGTTGCTACAAGAAGCACATGCAGGGAGCAGTAAAGTGGGTTGTACGGATTTGTTAGAGATCAGAAAAGCTGCACTTTGGGTTGGTTGGAGGCAACATTATGGATGTTCCGTCTGACAGCATTAGTTAGCCGAACATTGCATTAACCCTCTGTACCACAAGCAGTTTCTGGGCATTTTTTTCTCCTGCCACAATTTTACACACTGTTTATTTTTCAATGTATTATAAAATTCTGCACCTGTGTGGAAACAGCACAACAATGACTGGAATTAGAGAAAACTCGAGTATATCCTTTATTAAAATCAGAAAATAATCATAAATAGAGAAAAAATTAAGTGGAATTTCTTTGATTATTCATGTTAATAATTAAATTGAATCAACATGTTTAAAATTTTTCCAGGTGTCCATCAACATCAACAAAATATTTTAAAAATGTGGCTCTACATGCTGCACAGTAAATATTGTATTATTAACATTTTGAATTTGTTTCTAGACTTGTCTCCTATCTGCTCTGTGTAAACACAGCCTGCAGTTCAGCCAAAATGTCTCAGTGTTTTTGTCACATGACTGCTGGTCACATCTGACTCAGTTATGACTTTTTTGGTTGTGTATATAAGGACTGTATATGTTTTTTTTACAGAATCTGGTAGAAAAAAGTGATTTTGATGAAATGTTGTGATTTTTAGCTTAAAATTGGGTTACATTTACTATCTTCATTGGTGTATCACACATTAGTTCAAGGACCATTAGATATTTGAAAATCTGACAATCTGTTTTGTTGTCACAGTTTCTAGCTCTGATAAATGGTGTAACATTGGTGATGTTTGACGTGGTGTAATGTTAGGTTTTGGGATTCACAGGGTTTATCTGATCTGTTGTGATGCCTGATGCTACACCTGAGATCCAGTAGGCATAAAACTGACATTCAAAAGGATGAACCTGCAGAAACAATCCACGTTTTATGTTGTATATTACAATAGCTACTTCCAAATCCCAAATATTCTACTGGACATTGAGAGTTGTTCAAATTAAATAGGATATCTGTAATAGCACTGTAAACATCTTGATGTGAGGGCACCATAGTGGACTACAGCTGTACACTGGTGGCTGTCAGGCAGAGTGCTCACCCCACCATCTGGAGCAATTTGGGGTTCAGTGCTTTGCCCCCGGACACTTTAACATGTCGACAGGAGGAGCAACGGATCAAACCGTCAACCTTGTGATTATTTTAGGACCAGCCCTACCTCCTGTGTCACAGCTGACCTAGTAATGTTTGTCGACAACATTTTACACACCATCACACAACTATCAGGCCGGGTGAATGTGTGGATTTGTGTTTGTGAATCTGGATTTTTTTTTTTTTTTTTTCCATTTGTTACAAGTTCATGTTTGGATCAAGTGCACACTGTGTCCTTGTCTACTTGTCTTCTGTGGATTGTGTTTTCTTCTGCTGCTCCAGTTGTGATTAGCTGTGTGGTCACAGACTCCCTCATGCACACTTCACTTATACAGAGCAGTTATCTCTGCGCTTCTGTGCCTTGTTCCTCTGAATGAGGCTTACCACTCTCCTCTGACCTCCAACATAAGCACAGCCTCCAGTCAGAGTGAGTGGCTGCTGACATTTTATTCACTGCATGGTTCTTGTTAAGCTGTTGACACTGACAGGGGTGAAAACTCCCAGGAGATCAACCACATCTCCAATCTTCCTCAAAGCCAATTTGTAATTGAACTTACAGCCCAACCTCTCGAACCTGTTTTCATTTGTTGCACACTGAGACCTGAATACGTGAAGAAAAATAAGGCAATATTTATGAACAGTGAAGAGTGTATGTAAAAAATGCAGCCTTAAGGGTCACAAGCCAGTGTCCTCCGTGTGTTGTACTCACACGTAATGTGATGTAAAACCTGTGCCAAATTAAATATGCAAATCAATCCTTACAGGCTGACAGATGAGGTTAGACAGGAATCTCCATGGATTGTGATGTTTGCAGATGTGATCTGTAGTGAGAGCAGGGAGCAGGTGGATGGGAATCTAGAGAAGTGGAGGTATACTTCGGAAAGGACAGTAATGAAAGTTAGCTGCAGAAAGACAGAATACGATCCATGTGTGTGAGTGAGAGGGACCGAAGCAGAATGGTGAGATTACAGGGAGTACAGATAAAGAAGGTGGAGGATTTTAAGGACTTAGGGTCAATAATCCAGAACAATGGAGACTATGGAAAAGAAGTGAAGAAATGTGTGCAAGCAGGTTGGAATGGGTGGAGAAAAGTATCAGGTGTGATGTGTGATAAAAGAGTATCAGCAAGAATGAAAGGAAAGGTGTACAAAACAGTGGTGAGACCAGTGATGTATGGTTTAGAGACAGTGGCACTGAGGAAAAGACAGGAGGCAGAGCTGGAGGTAGAACAGATTAAAATATTGAGATTCTCTCTGGGAGTGACCAGGATGGATAGAATCAGGAATGAGTACGTCAGAGGGACAGCGCATGTTAGATGTTTTGGAGATAAAGCTAGAGAGGCCATACTGAGATGATTTGGACATGTACAGAGGAGGGATAGTGAATATATTGATGCTGAGTTTTGAACTGCCAGGCAGGAGACCTAGAGGAAGAGGAGGTTTATGGATGTAGTTAAAGAGGACATGAAGTTAGTAAGGGTGAGAGGAGAGGATGCAGAGGATAGGATTAGATGGAAGTAGATGATTTGCTGTGGCGACCCCTGAAGGTAAAAGCTGAAAGGAAAAGAAGAGGAAGAGTGTGTGTGGGCACCCAGATAGCTCAGATGGTTGAGTGGGTGACCCATGAACAGGGGCCATAGTCCCCGACACAATGGGCTGGGTTCGATTCCAGTTCATTCCCCATTCTTCTCCCTACTTTCCTGTCTGCCTCTCTACCAACCTGTCCAACAAAAGGCCAAAAAAAAATTTAAAAATCAAACACCTGCTTGTATACACACACACTCACACACACTCAGCATCAACCTACAGTCATTCACCGTGATGTATTATGAAACTAACAAGTCTTCCCATGTTGAAGGATTGTGAATGCAGATTTGGCACAGCTGCATACCTGTACTGGAAACTGTTTCAGTTTCCTGGGGAAACAGCATGAAAAAGATCAAAAATGAAGCTTAATTTCTAACAATATCACATTTTTGAAAACATTAGGAAGGCATTCTAGCTACTGAAGATTCTTTGCATCCTTTAGACTCATCTGTATTCTTACCAGAAACTATTTCAACGCATTTTGCTGTTTTACGTGCAATATCTGAGTTCTTTACCCCATTAGCTTGATTATTACTACCTAAATTATTTGCACTAACCTGTACAAACCTCCTCCCAGAGAGCACAGTCATCAAATGATCTTCTTTAGTTGTTAGAAAAGGAGAGTAATGTGATTCCAAAATATGGTTTGCTGCGCAGTATTTGCAAAGATACATGCTGTACTCATAGTAGCTAAAAATACAACACTTCATAATGGCACATTACTTCTGTTACATGTATGGATAAACAGAATAATAGATAGCTGACACATGTACAGCCAGATGTTAAAAAAAGCGTAAAATGCACTAAAAATCAAGTCATGGGTATAAAAATGGAAAATAGCTGAGTAATTGGCCTAACAATGTACACTACATTCAAAGTCTGCATGATCTCTGTGATGAGACAAATTCACAGCATGATATTCTGTGTCTGACGTGACATTTAAATGACCTCTTTAGCTCTAGTATTATCGAGGTTGTTGCATGTTCGTAGAGATTCATGAAAAATCTTTTGGGTGTTATTAATCTGAAAAGGTTAAAGGAATCTCTCAGCCAAAAAAGCTGGAAATAGCAACCCTAAAATGCAACAAGCAGGGTGTGTCATGTAATATCACATCATTTGTTGCATGCACCAAAATGCCCCAAGGAGTAGCGAAGGTACAGTAACTGGGCTGAGACAGCCTCAAAAGTTAAAGGTTTTTTAAAATCTTTTCTGCAGATTGGATGTAATGTGTGGGTGTTTTAGAAATGAATTAGAAAATCTGCTTTTCTCCGGACATGTTCCGAAGCAGTTAAGCACAACATATTGAAGTCTGTGAAAGGTGATCATATTATCTTCTTCTAATTGGCTGTTAACCGCCGTCATGTCCCTTATCAGGCCACGGCTCAGATGGAGGAGAGGCTGGCGGAGTTCATCCAGAACTACTCCCCAGAGAGCGTCCTGCCACTGGCCGACGGGGTCCTCAGCTTCATCCACCACCAGATAGCCGAGCTGTCCAGAGACTGCCTGACCAAATCCCGCGAGGGGCTCATTACCAGCGTTTACTTCTGTGAACTGCAGGAAAACCTGGAGAAGCTGCTGCATGACGTGAGTCGTGGTGGTGGAAAAGAAAGTGAAGCTATGTTTCGTTGCCTCCAGACCTCACAAACTGACCCTGTATGTCTTGTTCCATCAGGCGTACGAGCGCTCGGAGAGTTCAGAGCTCACCTTCGTCATCGAGCTGGTCAAAAAGCTCTTCATCATCATATCTCGTCCTGCCAGGCTGCTGGAGTGTTTGGTGAGTTTCTCATCTGATTGTGTGTCCTCTTGCACCGGTTAAACAGTCAAACAAATCTAGAATCCAGACTCTGTTCAGAATTACTATTTATTCAATCAAGCAATATTTTTTCTGGAGGCAATTTCCATCCTGGCTGAGCACGTTCTGTTTCAGCTGCTCTAAGACACTCCTGTCCTCCCACATACAGATGAAGGGTCGCCTCCTTCAGCTGAAATGGCACTAAAGGATGAGCAGAAGTGGGGCAGAGTGTCTGCTGCGCATTCAGTCTGAAGTGATGAAACGCTAGTTTTCTAAGTGTGTCACAGCTGGAAGCTACGCTGTCACTCCAGACCCGGATGGTTTATGGCTCTTTGAATCTTTCACACTGATTAGATTTTACTTGTTTTAAGAGCCAAAACAAAAATACAATGCGCCTTTTTTATGCGTTTGTCACCATGTTAGGCAATCGGGCATTACTAAAAGCAGTCAAGCAATTTTCTATACTCAGAACTGAACACATGCATTTGATCTCATCAAACATCTTTATCTCAACACTCTGCTACAAAGAAGTAAAAAAAAGAACAGCACAAATACACAACCATACCTTTCATGCAGAAAATAAACACTCGGTGTAGTCAATGACATCGACAGAGTTATCAAGTTGCCATCAAATTCCCATCTTTAGTATTACAAATATGTATGAAAAATATATGTATTCAGACCTAACATATAAAGTGTATATATAGCAACTACCTGCCCTCCTCTCACTTTCCTATTGTGTCCATTCAGGAGAGCTTGAATAGATGCTTGTTTTAGCTGCAAGAAAGCAAAAAAAGTAATACAATTTCATGAAAGACGGCTCCCACCGATATGTGCTGTGACCATGGGAAGGTTTTCATCTCCTTACCCGAGGAATATCAAAGCATCTCTGTTGGATTTGACTTTATTCTGTCTCGACAAAAACCTACACATAACACACTTCTCAAGTATTTACCAAAAAACAACCAAAATACAAACAGGTGATACCTATCAAAAAACTTGGACATGTAGGAACACCCAACAGAATAAAGCAAACTATAAAAGCATATAATGTAGCCTATTCTATTCTTAAAGAGACCATGGGCAAAGATAGTATGTGCATGGGCAATTCTTCACTGCATCATTATGTAACATTATCTTGTAATTAACATAATAACTTTTGTTTTTTCATTTAAAAATTGCTATAAAGGGACTGCCTTTAATACAAGATTGAAACCAGTAGACGTAATACTGCTTTCTGTCTCCTTTCTATGTCTGTGTTGCCTGCTCACTTGCATTTAGAAAAGGCTGCTAATGTTCATCCACTTGCTTCCAGTAAATGCTGTTTCACTTTCAGCATTCTTAATACATGAGATGTGCCGTGGATGTAGGAAAGCTCCATATTATGCAGTAGAGGTCACAGTTTTGTTTAGGCTTTGTCATTCAGTGCGTCAGATGTGCTCTGCTGCAGCAGATTACACGCTTACCGCCGCAGGATATTTTTCCAACTGATCTCAACACCGTACAATAGTCTTCCCACCTCCTCAACTCGTCATTGTTCTCAACAGCACATTGAAGCAGCGGGGAGACAGAGACTCGTCCTTGGCATGTTGATATGCAGTTTACCTGGACTTACTTGGTAATAACAAGCCTCTGTGTATACATGGGAGGCTGAGCCACACCTGAAAATCAGCTCGCTGATTGATGCGCTCCCATGTTCGCCGTCAGTGTGGTCCCTCCTCCCAGCACCACCAGCTCATCTTTCTGTTGCCAGGGCGACCGTCAGAGGAGGTCGATAGGGTCAGGCAGGATGTAGAGGGGACTTCAGATCCTCATGGCCCTTAGGTTAGAGAGGAGAAGATGCGCACAGATAAAATGTTGCCCGTGTCCATAGAGTTCATTTAGCATTCAAGTCAGTTGCGAGGTCTGATTTGGTGAAAATGTCACACAGTCAGTAGACAGTTAGCTGCAAGAATATTATCCTGGAGCAGAGCAAGCTATCAGAGAGCCAGGTTAATTCCCATCTCCTTACTCACTCTTTTTTCTCTGGTCGAAGGGAGCAGATATGAGAGAGCGGGCAAGGAAATGATTCCGGCTGCCCCAGGCTTTCTAATCAAAATGTTATTCCGCCAACAGGAATGAAACTGAATCCCACAGGACACCACAAAAGGCAGTTTCACTGGAAAAAAGGATGTTTTCAAGAAAGCAATTTAAAGTTGGAAAGTGTATTAACACGAACTGTATTTGTTTGACAGCCCTGTAGCACTCTTTGAATTTCCTGCAGGTTGAAGTAAATTCTAGTTGTGTGATTATTACCTTGATAAGTTTATATGATGTGACACAATGTAACAGCAGTTCATTAACAGTCATCCTTTGTTTGCTGTTATCACATCCTGTTGTGGCTTCAAGCAACAAAGTTAGTCCTCGTGGTTCAATACCAGACTGTGGGCCTGGAAAAAATAATCAATACTGTCATATACTGTGATACATTTTTGTACAATATGTCAACAACACACTGGACTTTTACAGATAAGATATCGATATTTGGGAGTTATGAAAAGAGTGCATCAGCTGATCGTGGTGATAAAGATAGTAACAACAGTTCCTGGAGCTCAGAGTGTTTCTAAATTAGTTTAAGGGGGGGAAAAACAAGCATAATGCCACCTCAGACTCTTGGAAAATTGAGTTTTTTTGTGCTGTTTTCTGACATTTTATGTATCAAGCAGCTCTTTAGTCAAATACTAATATATTGTGATATATAAACATTTGACTTCTAATTTGTAAACTGTATCATCATACCATCATTACTGTCTGCAAAATACCATAAAAGTATCACATCATGATGGTTTTCCAATGAGATCTTTTCAAATTGTTTAAAATCATACAAAATATTATTTGAGGGTCAATGAGAAGAGGATGCATGGATTTATTTTCTGTAATCAAACATTAAATTAGTGTTAAGTGCTAATTTTGTAGTGCCAGTTAATTGGTGTTTATGACTCCAGCATTGGTTTTCAGATATGTATATAAAGGTGTTGAAACTAATGTTATGGACTCAAACAGCAGAAAGAAATCATCAATGATAACTGCACACTTGTCATTTCAGCTTTTAGTGTATTTTCTTTTGGAAATACATCCTGAATGTTGTTGCATGTTGTTGAATCTCACCTGACACCAGATTCTCATTCATGTCAATTTAAGATGCATCTACTTGTGTCTTAGTAGCTTTCTTTATCATTCCAATGACAGGAGTTCAACCCAGAAGAGTTTTACCATCTGCTGGAAGCGGCCGAGGACCACGCCAAGGAGGGACAACTGATGAAGGCGGACATCCCTCGATACATCATCAGTCAGTTGGGGCTGACCAGAGACCCACTGGAGGGTAAGAGACAGAAAATACATATACGTTGTACACTTGCAGCTTTATATGTGGACAGAAAAGAATGGGTGAAGTTTTTTAATTTGCAGGAATGCTCTCTGACAGACATTTGCTGGTTTCACTTATTCACTTTGCTGCCAAGAGTTAGACGAAAAGATCGATACCACTCTCATGTCGGTGTGTTAAGAGTGGAGCTGGACCCAGGAGGCAATTAACCCAACTTGCCATAAAGACTGAAAGCAGTTGGAAACAACTAGCCTGGGTGTTTCTAAAGTGAAAAATTCAGCCACCAACATATCTAAAGTGCACAGGTTAACTTGCTGCGTCTTTTTTGTTTTATTTCTTTGGCAAATACACAACAGCAATCTAACAATGACAGTGAGGAGTTATGTGCCGTAACACTTTCTTGTTTAACAGCAGTGACTTAATTCAAATTTACAGCCGCAGTGACACCGTGACTGAACTGCTGTTTGTCAGGAAATAGGCACAGCCTGTAACAGCTTGTCCTTTTCACTGTAGCTTGTTAATTAGTGAGATTTAGATGTGCTAGTCGGGTGCAATTGATTTGTTGGCCATTGCTTCTCTCATTGCAAAGAATAGAGGCAAAGATGGATGATTTGTGTTCAACAAACTGGACATCCTCACTCATTTAGAAGAGATGGCAACTGCTCATCTTAATTGTCAAATGTGAAGTCAGCATGAAGTCTTTAATTAGCAGTTAAAGAAAACAAGTTGTGCCTGTGTTTTATTATCATTAGTCCAAGAAGCATAACAGAATAATGACAAGGGGGCAATAAATACAAGATCTACAGCCAAACTGTTTTGTGAGAGACCACAGGTAGACTAAAAAATCCTTTTCAGATTGATGCTGAATAATAATCACACCTGCAACTGTGTGGCTCTATTGCACTGTAGGTATCATTTTTTTCTCAATAAGCCCAGACTAAATTGGAATGGAAATTTAAGTCTGTTATGTAGGACTAGATCTTAATGTCCCTTAATTGCCCTCCTGAGACTTGACAGGATGGTCAGAAAAGAAGAAAACAAGCCTTGGCTCATGAAGGGAAAAAAAAGTACAGCGTCCTAAAGGCTGTTTTCAAGATTAGGTTTCGATTGAATTTGGCATCGTGCTGGTTTTCCCATTCCTGTTTCTACAGGTTCTTTGCCTACAATATAAAAAGAGCATGTAGTATTATAGCTGCACCTCCTTCTGTTACATTATATCAGCTGATGAATCAGGAAAGATGTTATGATCGAAGGTTTGTCACTTTAAATACATGTGTTTACTCAGTCAAAGCTCCACAACGCAATCAGGGCTTGCAACATCCTAAATGATGATGGAGGGAGAATAATTTCTGGATCAGGGAGGAATGAGGACAGGAAGAAGGAGGAAGCGAGTCTAACTGTTCCCCCTGCTTTCAGTTTCTGAGCTAATCACCTCTAGACTGTACCTCAATACAACACAGAGTGGGCTGACATGAACCTTTAGCTCTCAGCAAGAAGGCAAACAGGTCTATTTCACAAAATACCAAACAAATTCCTGTAAATTAGAGGTTTTCAGTGTTCAGTGCACGTCTCAGTGGAATTTGGGTGAAGTTAAAGCGACCAGTGCCTGCTGGAGAGTTAGCTGTTGTCGTTTAACCTCCTCATTTGGCCCGTTTAACATTGTTAGCAGTTGGAGCAGCAGCAGTGTGTGTTACACACAGCTAATGGAGGCTATTACAGCACTGAAAAACCCTCAGTGCCTTATTGCTGCTGTAGTCTTTCTCATAATATTTCAAAAATATCATTATCCTAGATGTTTATCTCTAATAAATGTCTGTAAATTTGCCTAGAAATCAAAAAGAGGTTCCATGTAAGTTACCAAAAAAACACCACATCAAAGTATCCTCTGATGTTTGTTCAATGGTTAATTCTATCTACTTCATGGGTGTCACGTTACCAGAGTGAAAGCAAATCCAGGTTATGCAGCACACAGTATAATTCAGTGACCACATGGCAACATTACATTTTCTAATGTATATTAATTCCTGTTTACATCCACTAAAGCCCACAAATTGTTATTAAGACTAAGATTATAGTTCATTAATTTTACTTTTTGCATGTTGCTTCAGTATTTTTCGTCTATTTTGTGGGGTAGCAGGAGGAGTCAGACCAAAAACTGTCACTTAAAACTTTAATCAGCTTTTCCTGACTGTTCAGGATGAGGATTGACATGTAAAGTCTGAACCTGCTGGATCATTTTGTGGCGGTGGCGTCGCTCTCCTTCATTAATCACCGTGGCTCAAATTCGTCCCTCAGTCTCAGTTCTAATTCACATCTGCTCCGTCCCGCCCAGTTGCATCCATCAAGAGCTGCCCATCAGCTGATGGGTTAAATGGCTCGGAAAGACTGTTCTTGGCAAGCCACTGTGGGTTTTTTCCTGAATTCATGAGGAATACATTAGATTCTGAGTTAATCTCTGCTAACAATGTGCCACTTGTAATCTTGATCTTGCACTTTGTTTAGCACCTGCATTATCATGCACAGGCACACAGGCACACATGCACACCCACATAGCTGCTTGCATATCCACACTTTCACACTCCAAATCCTTGTCTTGGTTTCTCATTCAGACCGTTGACAAGATCAGTTGTTTTCGGTGTCAAACTGAAACTTGCAGAATATACAATTTTCAGCTCAGTGACTTTTATCTTTCATGAACTTCATATCGACAGGGCGGCTTTGTAAATGCTTTGCAAAGTTAATTATCATTCGATTATTCCCCTGCTTCAACAAAACAGTGGTATAATCAGTGTATTCAAGCAGCTGTCACATACAAGAGTGCAAGAACACTGAAAATTAGCTGCCAGTGCTGCCGATGGAGGGAGCAGGAACAAAGTGAGGGGGAGGGAGAGCTGAAAGAGACAAGAAGAATTAATCGGAAGAAGCTATTTTAATTCTCATATTTTTCTATCTGTGATTTGAGGCGTTTGGTCCTTCAGCTGTTTTGAAACTTGAATAGCTGTTTTGTTAAGGATGTCTGAGCAGCTGCATTTTTTTTTTATCGGCTCAGCGTGTGGGAGGCCGGTTGTTTCAGCTTGAGAATTGACTCTGTTCATTGTGGCAGCAGTTTTCGCTTGTTAACCAACATGTTTCTCAACAGAAATCGTGAGCCTGGACAGCTACGACAGCGAGGGTCCACATACTCCAGAGACCGACGACTCAGCAGAGGTGATGGACACAGGACAGATCAGACTGTGTTTGCATTCATTCACACATACATGCAATATAAATGTCATGTTACCACACAAACTCACACATGCAACAAATTTATCATTATTTGAATTCTAATGTTTAAACTGATGATGTCAACAGGGAAAAGGCAGATCCATCAAGCCACCCAGTGAAGAGGACTTTCAGAGCATCAAACTGATCAGCAATGGAGCTTATGGGTAAGCTGCTGATTTATTCCTTGTTGATCCCTCACCTATAACTCAAATCAGATCCAATGTGTCTCTTATAGTGTGTTTTTCTAGAGCTTTCAATCCAATTCAGTATATGAAATTTTCTCAGGCGTCACTAGGAGCCTTAATCGTTGCAACTTCAACAGATAAATAAGAAAACATCTACCAACACTGGATTTCAATCCCTGGAAACATCTACTCTGTGGACCTTGACTCAAAATGTTACTAATTTTTAATTAGTTTGTTTGCTTGATTTACTGTTTCAAGGGTCTAAGCCTGGTCATTATAATAATGAACTTTACATGTAGGAAATAAGAAGATCAATTAAAGAAACAAGACAGTGGCGGAACTAACAATGATAGCAGCACAGTAATAACATTTTTCCTCTTTTTTCTGCTATTTGATATGTAGCCTATTTGAAATACTGCTCATAAACACTTTAATTACATTTCAGTTAAAGCTTATTAGATGACTGTTTCATGTGATGATTGATGTAAAGCAAATGTTTTTGTTGAGCTTTTTAATAGATGTAATCAAAATCACTTAATCCTGCTGAGCTTATAAAGGTTTACACATTAAATGGTTTCTGATTACCAAGGATATTTATAAACTACATTTGTTTAAACTGAGTGAACTTAAAAATGAAAATAAAATAATATCTCTGATTTGCAAAATGTACAGTTTTATGAAGTAACTTTAGCTGTGATACAGATAAAATCATTCCTTTGTAGGTGTTCAAGCTGAGTAGAAAACATGACCAATATGAAGGAGTTGCCTCTAAAGCTATGAGAAAAAAAAAATATTACAACAAAAAGGAGACTTCAAGTTCTAAGTGATACAGTTGGCAGGAAGGTCAAAGAAAACTGAGAAATACATCTGCATTAATACCGAAGCCTTGATAACAGAAGAAACAACCTTTCAATACAGACTATAAGAAGAATTTCATGCCCAGAAACCTCACAACATTTCATTTCTGACTATGTTAAAGCACTTCAAAGTTAACTTTAATATGCTGAACAGACCAGTAGAATTCTCAGAATCTGTTTCCTGCAGTGATGAATTTAAACTGGAAATGTTTGGACTTGTGGATGCAGTGGTATGTCTGTCTTAAGACGGGGAAAGCCTGTATGACACGAAGAACAGAACCATCTCAACAGTGAACTATTTAGGTTGATCTTTCACATTGTTGAGGTGTTCTTCTGGCTGTGTGAGGAGCATCGTGGTTTTTTTTAAGAATGTGGTGCAATCTCTGGACGTTCCAGTAAGTACACATCCAAGTCAACCAAAGCTTGGTTCAGGAATTGTGTCCTGGGATGTTCTTGAGGTACCATCTCAGTCGCTGGATTGAATCCCACTGAAAATCTTTATTAGGGTTTAACGAAAGAAGATGAAGATGAGGGAGAGGCTCAAATACCACAAGGGAGAAACTGCTGAAAGTTTAGAGGAGGTCATAAATAGGACAAAAGCTGTACTGACTCTAGATGTTTAATAATTTTTCTTCTTAAATGTCTTATCTGCTGAACATTACATTGTCAAAAATCACTCAAATGTGTGTTTTCATGAGATTTTATCCACATCATTAGACTGTGTCTTAGTGTATGGGAGTTTTAATACATTTGATTGCAGCTGCAAATGTTAAAATATGATGTCTTGTTATATTTTATATCTCATATTTAATAGCATTTCATAACACTGTGTTGGACAGAATGTATTTGGTATGACACAGGAAAACAAACAACAACTAAACAGTACAGACACTAAAAGCGGTGCTCTAGTTGTTCTTCCTGCCACTGAAAATAATTAAAGCAACGAATTATGGAAAACCAGAAGGATTTAGATGGGACACATTTTAAAATGTATGTTTAAAATGTAATCGTGGACTGGTCTATCCGACAGTTTGAAAGAAAATTACATTAATTTAAAATCAGAAGTAACATATGGTGCGCATGCTGTTAAATGCTGTCTAAAGCTGTACATCAGAAATAGAAGCATTGCGCCTGCCAGGCCTGTGTTTATCCAACATTATCTGCCCATGAAAAAGAACACTTCAAAGAATTCAATCCAGGATCAAAGACAAAATTAAAGTTGTTTGCTTGGGGCTTGACATTTTTTGCTGTAGGTTTTCAAAGTCCTAATAGCCACCTTGCCACGTCCAAGCAGCGACACTATATTGAGTTCATATCTAACAGCAGATATTTTTTTACCACCCGCTGTCTTTTCCTCAGTACTTTCACCTCTGCCGTTTTCTCCCCGTCTGTCCTCTTCGTCTCTCCAGCGCCGTCTACCTGGTGCGCCACAGAGAGACACGTCAGCGTTTTGCTATGAAGAAGATCAACAAGCAGAATCTGATACTGAGGAACCAGATCCAGCAGGCGTTCGTGGAGAGAGACATCCTCACCTTCGCAGAGAACCCCTTCGTCGTCTCCATGTTCTGCTCCTTTGAGACACGCCGACACCTCTGCATGGTCATGGAATATGTGGAAGGTGAGGGAGTTTGGCTTACACACGAGATGGGTTCAAATTGGGAAGGTCTCTTTAAATTTATGAGGCCACTCTGTTTTTTTTTTTTTCTTGTTCTGTTTCCACCTTGGAAGGGTTTCTGTCTAAATGTAAAATCACACTTTTCAGCTTTTGTTTGGTTCTCTCCTGAGCTGTCACTACATCTTTGAAATGAACTTCACCACATCGGGACACAGTTTTAAACATCTTCACACATTTTCTCTCAGTATCAACTTCTTTTTTTTATTGTAGTGTTGCTGACCTCAAAGTTAAGGCTTCAACTTCTGGATTTTATTTATTTAATTCTGGATAAAACAGTCCTATAAGTATCTGATTTTTGTTAACCCCTGCTCCCAAGCCACATATAAAACGTTCAGGAAAGCACTATGTTTGAATAAAATATTTCTGGAAGGGTAGATGAGATGCTTATTTCACAGCCGCTCCAGCACTTTTCATCTTCCTTTCAGCTGTGCAGTGTTTTACGCAGGGCAGTGTTTTGGCTCGGCTGCAGCAGCTCTTATATTTGCTGTTGCTGCACAGACACACTGAGGCGTCAGGGTAGGCGTGAATAAGTGAGTCACGATAACGATGACTCTGCCAAACACGGATTAATGGCAGCAAAAATGGACAACATGCCAAGAAACCATTAGCAGCAGAAAAACAAAAAACTTTTCTCCCATTCAGAAGCACTGATGCTAAGAATGCTGTTAATATGAATCATCTGTTCTGGGTCTATTCTGCCTAATCAAAGAATCAAAATACATCACAGTACAATTTGTCTGAATATTTAACCCTCCTGTTGGGTTTGTTTCTTAGGAACAGCATCCTGGGACATTTTTAATTATCCAAAAATGTCAGAAACCACAAAATCCTAATAAGCATTGTTTATATTTCATTATTAACTCCATCACTAATCATTTCAGTCAATATTTAGTGACTTGGTGTTCTTTACCTCTCGCAGATCATGGTTCAAAGGGGATACTTCACTCATTTTTCATAAAAAATTGCATGTTTAAACTTCTTTTAATGTACACCTACACTACCAGTCAAAAGTTTGGACACACCTTCTCATTCAGTGGTTTTTATTTAATTATTTTATACATTGTAGATTAATACTGAAGACGTCAAAGCTATGAAAGAATACATTCATTGAATTATGTCGTCAACAAAAATGTGTTAATGTCACAGCGTGGGGATGAACCTGAGCAAAGAGCACACAGATGAGGGACTGAGGCAAGAACAAGGGTGGATTTTATTGTTTCAAACAGAGGTTAAGGGAGTGCTGGCCGGGGTGGGAAAACTGATGTCTGGAGTAACTGAACTAAACGGGGAGGGTTGGGGGAAAAGGAGGAAGGAGAGGGAGAGGGAGGATGAGGGAGGTCAGGTGGGGGCTGAAGCTGGGACAGAGGAGGGAGCCCTGACAGTTAATCTTCAGTATTTATCTACAATGTAGAAAATATCACAATTAAATAAAAAGCATTGAATGAGAAGGTGTGTCCAAACTTTTGACAGGTCGTGTACATATAATATACAATAGTTTTACATGACATTGTTTTTTTATTTTATTTTGTTTTATATTTTGATTTTTTTTTCTTTTTATGGAGTGTTGTTGATAAATGAACACAATGCATATCTTCTGTTCAGGGTGGGTTTGCAAATATGTGAAATGAACCATTTTCATTTTGTATGTTGAATACACTTATTAAGCCAAGCACAAGAAGTTTCATATCAAAAAAAATACTTTTATCTTTTTTTTTTTCACTTTGAAATGGGTCCATTTGACCCGCGACATAACAGGAGGGTTAAGACGTCAAGCATAAAAACTGTGTTTGCTTTTTGTGTTCTCAGGTGGCGACTGTGCCACTCTGTTGAAGAACATTGGCGCTCTGCCTGTGGAGCTGGCCAGGATGTACTTTGCTGAAACTGTTTTAGCGCTGGAGTATCTGCACAACTACGGTATCGTCCACAGAGATCTCAAACCTGACAAGTGAGTGTTGAGGCAGCACTAGTCAATGTTTCTAGATGAACAAATTGATCTTTTGACAACGCGTGAAAGTCATAGTGACTAATTTACAGTACATTAATGTGATGGAGCATTTTTTTTTTGTTTACCCTTGACTCTTTTTGGTTCACCTTTTTACCTTATTTCCAGCTGCATAAAGCTGCTTTGTCCAGCAAGAAAACCTCCGATAAACCATTTTTTAAAATTTCCAATTGGAAACTAAGACTTTACATAGCAATGTTGCTCCATCACTGCTAAGATGTGTAGATACTTAATTACTTGCTAACACGTTTCTACAGCCAAACATCCTAATTAGGTAATAATAGTAGTAGTTAGTGTCATATTTACTGCTGGATTATCTGTTAATATCCATGTCGAATCACTTGACGTCGAATTATCATGACATTCGTGGCATTAAATATGAACATCACAGGGGCTTTGAAAATCACTATATCCCTTTTTATATGGGGATTTTACTGTTATTTGCCAGAATTTGAACCTGAATGCATGTTTTTCTCTCCATGCAGTCTCCTGATCACCTCCATGGGCCACATTAAGCTCACAGACTTTGGTTTGTCAAAAATGGGTCTAATGAGTCTCACCACCAACCTATATGAAGGACACATTGAGAAAGATGCCAGAGAGTTTCTGGACAAGCAGGTACAGTAACTTTTCGTGCCAGTCTGCATCAGAGTTCTTTGTAATTGCAGTGTTTTAATACTGTATGATAAAAATACAAAGGCTGCTGACAGATTCATTTTAATTAGCAGGTGTATGAATGAGGGGTGTGTGATGCAGAATCAGTTAAAGATGGTGCCTGATCAGCCAACTGCCATTCAACACAGTCTTTAGTCTTCTCCAGCTATGCGTGCAAACCTGCCAAGTCGTCCAGCGAAATCAATAATCTCAGAATAAAGACGCTGCGTTACAGTGCTTCCTGTTCATTAATGCGCTCCATCTCCATCACAATCCCATTTTGCAATTACAGTTATTGTTTATGCTCTGAATTGAACCCGTCATAATCAGTCAGATTGGCCTGTGTCTCCTCCAGCTCCTGTTGGTTTGTTTGTCTGCCACTAATCAACACAAAAACTCACAGCTGCAGATAAAACAGGCCACAGTTTTTTCATTTTTGTATTGGAGATTCTGATTAGGAGAACATTTTTCATTCAGTCAGTAATGATGTCATTTATATGTGCAGCCACTGACAAGCTCAATAAAGATGTATACATTTATATTCATTTCCGGATATTCTGATTTGCACATCTTTGCTGTATAATTATTTAAATGAAACCTTGAACATACAGACACAATAGAAAGAACATTGGGTTGTTTGTCCAAATCAACAGTTTACTTAATTGTAGATGATTTCCACTTCATTAACCAATGCATTGAAGTCTCTGGTACGTCTTATGACATCGTAAGGAGTTAAAAAGATGTTTGAATTCTCATTTATGTGGATCGTGCACAAACCTTGTTGCGGATAGTTCTCACTTTTTTTTTTTTTAGTTACTTTGAGTAATTGGGACATTGTACTGTATGATTACCAGGAAAAGGTTCGTTGCTGTCATGTTTGGCATTTCAATGCTTTTAGCATCACAAATAAAGCTCCTTCTGTCTCTGCTGGCAGAATTCCCAACAACAGACGTCTCAAATAAAACCAGAGCTGTCTTAGGAGCTGAATGCTACTAGAGTTTATGTGCAGAAGTGTCTTGTTTTTGGATGAACTGACCTTGTTAAGGATATTTGTGAAAAGTCCATCGATTCATTACATGCATGACAACAGCTTACATTGCTCTGCCTTAGTTTCCTCCACTTTCTCTTGATCACTCCTCAGGTCTGCGGTACTCCAGAGTACATCGCTCCAGAGGTGATTCTTCGTCAAGGTTACGGGAAGCCAGTAGATTGGTGGGCCATGGGCATCATCCTCTATGAGTTCTTGGTGGGCTGTGTGCCTTTCTTTGGAGACACTCCTGAGGAGCTTTTTGGACAGGTCATCACAGGTGAGGAACTTTATCAGTACTGCTTTATCCTGAAGATCTTCTGAAATTGCATATTTTTATCACAAAACTACAAAGTTTGGTAAGCCAATTGCACTTTAAATTTGGAATCTTGAGAGTGTAGTTGGTCTCCAGGTGGAACTAGTGACATTAAAGGCATTTTTGCAGTGGTTTGTTCTAGCCTATGGTTTATCATCTGGAAAAGTATTTTACAGGAGGCAGTTTTCCTTCATTGTTATTCTGACTCTTTGCTCTCTCTCTCTCGTGTCTCTGGTAGATGATATAGTTTGGCCCGATGGTGACGACGCTTTGCCTGCAGATGCTCAGGCCCTCATCTCTGCTCTGCTTCAGACCAACCCTCTTGTGAGGCTGGGTACAGGTACTGCTTTTTGCATTTACTTCATCTACCACCTGCAGCTATTTGGAGCGAGGTTTAGAATGCAAAATATCACAAAATGAATTAGGTTCTGAATAATTTCTCAGTATTTTGAGACTCAGTTTCCAGCTGAGAGTTAGATATTCATTGAATATTGCGCTGCTGCTAGCAGCTAGTTAGCTTAGCACAAAAATTTATCCACAGTTAATAAAGTCCACCTTGCAACAAGCTGCAGTTTTGAAGAGATGATGGTTTCTTTGGCCCGGACAGGTGAACTGTTTCCTGTCATGATGCTAAGCTCATTGTCTTCTGGCTTTCATTTAGAATGGACAAATAGAATATGATCCTTTAATCTGACCAATTATAAAGTAGATACACATGTTTACCAAATAGATGAATGTTGAACTTTTTCCAATGAAGCATGCGGATGATTAACATTCTGAAACCCAAGCAGTTTCTTGGCATTTTTTGCCAGTGTCATATTTTTACTTGTTTTTCACTGTAATGTAAAGTCACACATCTCTATGGAAACAGCATGACCGTGGCTAGAAGTAGAAGGTATTCAAATGTGTCTTTTGGCCAGTATGACACAGTTACAGTGTCATAAATTATAAAAAGAAATGTTGAATTCCTTTTGCTATTTATTTCACAAAACTTTTAAAAACCTGGACTCAATATGTACAACATTTTTTAACATTTTACTCCCAGGTGTTACCAGTAGCATATTGGGGAAAAGGATGGCTCCTCATACTATATTTATTTTACTACTCACATTTTTAATCTGTGACCATATTTGTCTCCTTTATACTCTGTATAAACACAGCCTGTAGTGCAACCCAGATTATTCTCGTTGAGTCAAGCAATGCATAATTGATTGATTTATTTTTATAAAATTTTTTAGCAGACTATTGGTAGAGCAAATTGTTATTTTTGGCAATTTTTACAGTATATTTATTTTTGATTAAATATATTTTTAAGATTAAATTTGGTTAAGATTCCTGATAAAACAGCACGTCACAGATGAGTACTTCAGGTACAATCCGAAACCTGAAAATCTGATGATCATTTCTGTTTTTACATTTCCTGGTTCTGATAAATGGTGTCATTTTGATATTTTTCTTTAACGATAAGATTTGGGGTTCAGAGAGTTAAGTCAAATCCACTTCACATGTTGTTTGTGCCCCTGCCACTAGGTGGAGCGTTTGAGGTGAAGCAGCACTCGTTCTTCACTGAGCTGGACTGGAACAGTTTGCTGAGACAGAAGGCAGAGTTCATCCCTCACCTGGAGTCAGAGGAGGACACCAGCTACTTTGATAGTACGTGTGTCTGGATTTATGTGCCTATAAAGGACAGTTGTTACATTAATATTAGGTTTATGAGTTGTACAACAATTTTCTGACACCATCCCAGTAAAATATGCACATTTTATCTTGAACTGACATCCCTCCTCTCCTTCACTCTCTGCCAGCCCGCTCGGATCGTTATCACCACATCAATAAGTACGACGAGGACGACACCAATGATGATGAGCCGGTGGAGATCAGACAGTTCTCCTCCTGCTCTCCTCGCTTCAGCAAGGTCTGATTTTGCCTCTCTACCACCCCCTCCTCTTTCATCAATCTCTTACTCTCTCTGTCAGCCTGTCATAGTTTGTCATATAGAAGCTCACTTGGCACTGGAGATTACTTGACAGGATTAGATGAGGAAGAAGAAAATAAAAAAGTTTTTTTTTACCTGGTGTATAAAAAAAGTCTAACTAGGCTGTGTAACTCCTACACCATCCATCCTTATTCATCTTGTCCCCAGTTTCTTATTTAAACCACGTAATTCAGGCCCATGTACCCTTGATGCTGAGGCCTCTTGCTTCCTTTTTGCACCTGTCTGCAGATGTGTGCGTCATGACCCAGACATCTCACAGCCTCATTTGTTTTTTACAGCCTTCCTCTCCTTTAATGCTGATTTGTGACTCTCTTTCAGTCACACTTTTTCTCTTGGGTGGGATTTTCTCACCTCGAGCTGTTTTGCTTTTTGCTCTCTCAACTCTTTCACTTTTATTCTCTCTCCATCTGTCTGTCTATCTAACCCACTTTGCCTTCCTTCTCTCTTTCACCTGGTCCATCGTCTCACGTTTGGGTTATGGAGTCGAGAAGGAGCTCTTCAGTAGATGGAAAGTGCCTCATTGAGAGCCCATTTTCAATTAAATTTGAGATGCATTTGATGTTGCAGTTTTGAAAAAAAAGCAGTTACACAGCTGCTGAGTGTCCTTGCTCAAGTAAAGATTTCTTATATTCTGACTGTATCAGAAACATACTGAGATCTACAGTGAACACACACGTATTTCATTCATTTTATCGTATTAACATAGAACTACAATTACTAGATAAATGATCCATTAGTTTCAATTTCAATAATCCATTGATCATTTTGGTAATCTTTTAGGTACAAATGCCTAAAGTCTGCTTGTTTTAGCTTCTCCAATATGATAATTTGCTGTTTTTCCTCTCTTGTTTTCTTTATCATTTAAAACATTGGAACTTTAAAAAATAGTTGACAGGCATTTTACATTGTATATAACAAGCAATTACTTAACTATTCAGGATAGATATAAAAGATGAATTGATAATATAAAAATTAAAGTAGCACTGCTGTGTATTACTGTACCTGTATATATCCAAAATGTTAAAAGACTGACCCAAAACAGGTAGAAAAAACAATCTAATTATACATCAGCAGATTTGTAAATTTATAACTTCAGACTGTATATTTTGCTTGTAACCTTTAAGGACTCTTATTTCCTGAGAGGCACTTCATGATTTTCTGAGATAAACATTTGTCCTCATTATTGTTTCTCATGCCTATTATAACAAGAGACCATCATGTTTTAGTGCATTAGCTGATTTAGCATCACCTCATGTAACCTCATTTGATTGTGGTTTATTGTCTGGACACATTGTCCTGAAGCTCTAATAAACAAAGATGAAATTGGATGATAAAACAGAAAAAGTCGATGCTAATGACTCCTTTGTGCAGGTGAGATAATGAACCCCCAAAATGTTCACAACAAATAGTCGCACTCCAAACCATAAAAAATAGAGAAACAGATGTCATGAGTAATCACCTAGAGCTGAAAGCAGCCTTTCCAAAATGTGTTTAGCTACTTTACATTTAGATCAAATTAAATCACAGCTTTAGAGGTCTCATAAATAAAATTAAGAAATAAATTATTTCTGGCTGTTGACATCATTTTGGTTTTCCTCCCGAGAAGACAGCTGGGTCTTCACTTGTTTCCATGGTGCACCACTGAATATTCTTTAGGCTTTCCTTAACGCTGCTTGTCTTGTTGTCCTCCCCCACACAGCTTAGCTTTCCTGTGTTACTGTGCACATAATAGGAGCCTTACAGAGTAACTGTTAACATGCCTTTGTGGAAATGTTAATGCTCACGTACAGGCGTGCTTGAAAGCAAACGAGTTATGCACTTCAATGTATTAGGTCACATCTGATGTGGTCTCATGTTTTGAGAGTCAGGTTTCCTTTACAAAGACACATGCTGAATATTAGGAATTAAGAAACCACTTTGCATGAAAGAGTGCAAAAACATCCCCAAACCATTAACTATAACCTTTACAGTATTTCATATAACACTTGCCATCTTTTTTAAGGATGAGAGTCAAAAAGGATGACGTGGTCCCACCTTTAGGTGTGGAGTGACAAGTGCACACCTCCAAACATGAGTCACGTTGATGTAACTAGTGCATCACAAAGATAAATACGTCTTTTTTTTTTTTTTTTTTTTAAAGGCTGTTTAATTTGACCATGATTCAGTCCCACTGCATATTTAACACAGTAATCATTCTCCAAAATTATGCAATGTGTATAGCTTCCAAGCTGGAGCTAAAGGAAATATATTTACAACCACTGTTTGATAAATTCCAAATATCAGACGCTGCTGCCAGTCAGTATTAATCCTGTGATGAGGCCTCGGTCTGTAAAAGCCAACACGCAAATTAGTATTTTTAGACTAAAGCTGCCAATAGCTAATATACAGGCCTGTGCCAGTTTTGAAACTGCAGCTATTTTCCTGCCAAAAAGTTTTAAAATACAAGGATTCATAATGTTCTACCCATCAGGGTGTCAAAGTATTTGGGTCAGACTTTGAGGCATCATTTTACACAAAAAAAAAAAAACTTCATTGAAAAGTAGAAGAGTCAGAAGCTCCTGAAGGAAGTGTTTTAAAAGTTGAAGCCCGTGAGGCATCAGTGTGACGCAGAAATCAACTAGGAAAGTAAAACCATCTTCTCTCAGACATTTTGAGCTGGCAGACTGACTGGAAAGAGAAATCAGGACTTCGATCTTCCTTTAAAGATTGATGGACAGCGTTTAGCTTTCTTTTAATTGCACACACTCTTCTTGCTTATCAAAACTCACCAACATTGCTCACAATGCAGCTCGACCTCAGACACATTTGGTGGAGATTCAGGTAGCAAGTAATGTGGCTTCAAATTTCAAGCAGAGACAAGAAACAGACTGCAGAGGTTTGGTTTCTTCACTTCTCTTTAGCTTCACAACATTGGACTATTTTTCATAGTGAAACTTGAACCAATTAATCAGACACAGTTCTTTCTGGAGCCACACAGGCATTTGCACAACTCATGCAACTCTTTCACAAATGTTAGTCAGATCTATAAAGAATTGGTGGAATTCCTCTTTAAGAGAAAAATCAATTTAATGAATTAAAGGTTTAATTTCTCCCATGTGGAATGAATAGCTACTCTTAATATTAAAACACTAAAAACCTTTAGTCTGCACTGAACGAACAGCAGCAGACATTTTTAATGACATCGATTGTCTTATTGTAGGTTTATATAGATTATGTTTACTATTTTTATGCGAGGTTGATACAAAAATACTTACAGTACACTAAATTTAACTGAACTGAGCAAACATTTCCTCATATCAGCAGACAAATAAATATGTATCTGCTAATCTGCTAATGAAGGCTTAAAGACCAAATGATTATTGATCGGACTGTGTTTCCCTGCAGGTGTACAGCAGCATGGAGCATCTTTCTCAGCTGGAGCAGAAAGCCACGACTTCCGTGTCCCGTCGGGAGCACAAGGGCCCTCGGGAGGACAAGGTGACCAAGAGAGAGAGCCTGGGCAGCTTCAGCATGAGGGACAAGAGCTGGAGGACGGGCTCGCCTGAGATGTGAGTGGTGGACAGCATCAGATGAGGGGTTTTGAAGGATTGTTCACATGTATGAGACAGTGAGGTTCTTTATACTTACATAAGGTATGAGAGTGTTCAGGAGGTGATTCCCTGAAGGTTTTTTTTCTCTCTTGCCTGCTGCTGAGCTGTCACATATCCCAGTTTGCCTGCAGAACTGTTGTCTTTCTCACTGACACTAATTCTGACGCTTCTTGTATAAAAAGAATTTGTGTGAGAGTTCACACTCATTTTGAGTCGACAACAAACAACAGACTCTCCCTCTCCAAAGTTTGAAATGAGGAGAATGGAAATCAGGAAGCTGGTTCATGTGCTTCCAATATGCCATTGTCTCAGGGTTTGCTATGAATAATTCTTAATTCACTTAATTTAATTCTTAATTACAGTTTATGTAATTGAATAAGGTGGTTTGATACTGTTTGTACTTTCAATGTTCAAGCTATTCACTTGCAATTATTAACATGCACAACACCTATTTAACTCTTCATATTTCCCTCGAAATTACAGAAACTTCTCATTAATTTACATCAAAGGTTTTAGTTTCTACTTCATCTACATGAAAAATGTATTCCCTTCTTGAGACCCAGCTTCATTAGTGATATTGTGGTGTGCTTCTCATGCAGACCACAATATCACTAACTGACACATTGCTGATAGAAACCATGCAGTAGAAACAAATTGCTTTTCATAACTTCATTTCACTTCATTCTCTACGAAGCGTATGCCAGGATTGAAATCCCCCCTATCCCTCCTATATAATAAAATCATCATATTATAAAATTCATACATTGTGCCTCCATAATGGATAAAAATAAGGTGAAAGAGGGTCTTCATTTGCCACCTTACTTATTGGATTTTCTCCTCTTCCATACCAAATGAAATTTTATCTGTAACATCTCTGCAGCAATTATTCATTTTTTGCCTGCAGCTCATTACGGATTTAATTAAAGAAATAATTTAGCAATAGCATCACTTTTATCACCTCATCTGGCTGTGTTTCTACCTCAGTCATTGCTCATCTTTTCTGCATACTAGCAGAAGGGCTTTACCAGGTGATGGATGGATTGACGTGTCTCGGTAGCTACAAGATGGATATTCCTTTACTTTGGTACAAATCTCCATACTCACCTCAGGGCAAATTGTAATAACGTTGATTAGTCTGAACTTTTCACCTAGCGCCGCCATCAGGTCAAAATTTGAAGTTGTACAATACAATACTTTGTGACACTGTGTCCGTGTCTTCTTCCAGGAAACGCCTGTCTTGTTCAGAGTCCCTCTACATGGAGGGAGATGCCAGCCCTCCTCTTGGTGCCCGGCGGCGCTTCTCAGCTCTGATGGATACGCATCGTTTTGCCTCACCTCTAGAAGGTGAGCCAGACTTCCTGTCCCGCCAGAACCCCATGAAGATCCGTGGAACCTCACTGGACGGGACCTCTGTTCCCTCACCGAGCCTCCTGGAGCATAGGAGCAGCCTGAAGGAGATCAACGGAGCAGGTGTGTTAGCAGGAGGCAAGTCATGGAGACGGTAAAAGAGACAAAGAGGAAATAAATGAGAGGGTGACACAGAAAGTCACAAAGAATAAAGCAGTCAGAAAGAGCAAAGGGGACAAAGAGTGGAGAATAACTCAAGGAAAGGTGGAAATCAGACAGTCCTTTCAATTCTTTGTGTGTTTACAGTTTTTGACTCTGGCAGGTGGTGTCTCTTTGTTGCTTTCTTAAGGAAAACATGCCTTTCAAACCAGTTAAATATGTCTCGCTGAACCAGTGGTACAATTCTTAACATTGCTACCTTCACCCCTGATATGTTGCCCTGATTTCCACATGAATCTGTATTCTCACAGACAAATCCCCTCGACCAGGAGAGACACCAGGCATTACCACAGCCATCAGCACATTATCTCCAGGTCCTGCAGCAGCCGGTCGGGATGTGATGACTCCGTTGTATGACCCTCTGGGGCCTCGAGCCACAAATGACCTTGTCCTCCGGAGGGCTCGCCACCAGCATTTGTCTGGTGATGGAGAGAAACGAAACTCCAGAACGGGCAACAAGGTCATCAAGTCAGCCTCTGCCACGGCCCTGTCTGTTATTATACCATCAGGTGAGAGGCACGAGGAAAAAAAAAGAATGAAATCCTTTAGAAAATATTGATTTGTGCCACACTAATACAATATCTTTATCCTCTCTGCCTCCAGTGGAGCAGCATGGTGGCTTCTCTCCACTGGCCAGCCCCATGTCTCCCCACTCTTTCTCCTCCAACCCCTCGTCGCGTGACTCTTCACCCAGCAGAGACTTTTGCCCGGCAGTCAGTGTGCTGCGCTCGCCCATCACCATCCATCGCTCTGGGAAGAAGTATGGCTTCACTCTCAGAGCCATCAGGGTCTACATCGGAGACAGTGACATCTACAGTGTACATCACATTGTCTGGGTAAGAAACTTGGGCTGACACACCCATCACAATCTAAAAACATGTTTTTTTGGACTGTTCAGAGGCCCGGTTTGCGTCCCAGCCTGGGCCTGGGATCTTTCTGCATGGAGTTTGCATGTTCTTTCTGTGCATGCGTGGGCTTTCTCCAGGTACTCCGGCTTCCTCCCATAGTCCAAAAACATGCCGAGTTTAATTGGTGATTCTAAATCTGCAGGTGGGAATGTGAGTGTGCTTGTTTGCCTCTAAGTGTAGCTCTGCGATAGACTGGCGACCCGTCCATGGTGTCCCCAGCCTTCGCCCTAATTCAGATGGGATAGGCTCCCAGGATTAAGCGGTGTATAGATAATGCTTGGATGGATGTTCAGAGATGTCTTTCTGCCACATCTGAACTGGATAGCTTGATATAATGAGGGATTACTTGTTCTTTGAGCTTTTAAGCGTGGATTTTAAAGTTTAGGTGGCATTTAACAGGATTTGGTAAATTAAAAAAACTGATTAAACAGGAGCAAATAAATAAGAGTGCAGAGCAGGATTAGATCAGAAGTAAAGCTGTATAGTTTGGCTCTAGCAATATCTAAAACAGTTGAGAACTTGATTTTTTTCTCATTTCAGATGCACATTTAAATATGTTGCCATCTAATTAAGTCTAAATAGATCACAAGAGCCATTTTCTTTGACTATTATTCTCACAAGAATCTCATTCATTCAGCTTTGGAACCACTGCTCTAATCTCACAGTACACAAATATACATAATTTGAATTGCAAACACGCAGTCCATGTAGAGTTATAATAGAGCCGTTCATTCAAACCAAGATAATTGCTTTCTGTTCTCTGAATGTTTACATGTAAAGGACTTTCCTTGTTATCAACCTGAGTATTTTGTTTGTATTGGCAGCATGTGGAGGACGGAGGTCCCGCCCAGGAAGCTGGCCTGTGTGCCGGTGACCTCATCACTCATGTCAACGGGGAGCCAGTTCACGGTCTGGTCCACACTGAAGTGGTGGAGCTCATCCTCAAGGTCGGCATCAGCAGGATTATTCATGCTCAGCTATAGTGTGTCAGCGTTATTAACCCTCTGAAACCAAAGCAGAGTTATTTTTGCTCCTGTCACTTTTTTACTCACTGTAGGCTTATTTTTAATTTTTTATGTCAAGCATCTCTATGGAAACAGTTAAAAAAAATGGCCAGAAGTAGAGGGAACTTAAAATGCCTTCTGTGCAGTATGACAAAGTTAGAATGCCATAAATCAGAAAACCTGAAAAAGCTAAATTTGATTGTCTTTGATTATTTATTTCATAAAAATTAAAAGTACCTGCAAAATTTTTCCAAGTGCCCCAAGTTATTACCAATACTGGGCAAATGGTGGCTCTGCGTGTTATAGATATTTTACGACTGACATTCTTATTGTTTTTAGCTACTTGTCTCCTGTCTGCTCTGTATAAACACAGCCTGCAGTTCAGCCCAATTCTGCCAAAAAGTCCCTGAAATTTTGTTAGGTGCCAATTGGTCACCGCTGAGTCATTAATGGCTTATTTTTTGCACCAAGGAACTCTGATAAATGAGACATGTAGAATATAGTGATGGCAAATTGTACACTATCACTGTTTTACGTATAGATTTTGGCAAAGTTTTCTGACAGAATGACACAACACTGACAATCAAGAACTGTTGGAAAGTTTCCATTTTTATAGTTTCTGGCTCTGACAAATGGTGTCATTTTGGTGATTTATTAAAGATAACAGGCCAGCTGGCAGCTTTAGGGATTAAGAGGCTTAAAAAGTAGCTTAAAAGTTTTCAATATAAAGCAAAGGCTGTGTATAAACAAGCATCTCAGTGAGTATTTCTGAGCATCAGTTATGTATTTACATATATCTGTGCAGAGTGGCAACAAGGTGACAGTGACGACTACACCTTTTGAGAACACCTCCATTAAGGTGGGCCCTGCTCGCAAGGCCAGCTACAAGTGTAAGATGGCCCGTCGACACAAGAGGACAATGGGCAAAGACAGCCAGGACAGGTAACTTACACACCTGCATCACTGCATTGAACCTCTTGTTCCATAAACATGCTGTACATTAATATAATGGTAGGAGATGGGAGAAGAGTTAGTCTTACATACTGTACAATATGCACAGTAACTACGATGGTCTTGTTTATATTGTATGTAACAATGGTTGTTAGGAATTCTCAAAATTTTGACAAAGCAAGGTGACAAGTTGTTTTAGTCATACAATGGAAATATGTGATGGCTTGTAATGTAGACAAAAATACACGAATATTTGGGAAATGGTCAGAAATGTAAAGCATATATGATTTGTATTTAGTGTGCATTACATGAAAAACTGCAACTACTATTTCAGTAAATGTCAACCCCAATTCAAACCTGACTTTCCTCTCTTTCCACCTACTGTCTATGCTGCAGTAAGAAGCGTAGCTCTTTGTTCCGTAAGATCACCAAACAGTCCAATCTTCTCCACACCAGCCGCAGCCTGTCCTCTTTGAATCGCTCTCTGTCCTCCAGTGAGAGTCTTCCTGGCTCTCCGACTCACAGCTTGTCTGCACGATCCCCAACTCAGGGCTACCGCTCCACCCCCGATCCGTCATACCTGGGTAGGGCGCTGGAAATACACAGCAGGAACACTCGAAGATCAGTTTCAGGGTAGCAACTGCACAGGAAGTAGCCACTTTCATTTTTAGATCAGAGAATTGGGAATCCCAAATTCACAAAGCATATCTCTTGGAAATTGAGCTTTGAAAGCTAGAATATATTTTACTTTTAAATCAAATGTGTTCCTTTTCCTCTGGGATTTCTTACATCTTCACTGTCTTTCTGCTCTCTTCAGGTGCTTCCTCCCAGAGCAGCTCTCCAGCCTCCAGCACTCCAAACTCTCCCGCTCCCTCCCAGCACATGAGGCCCAGCTCCCTGCATGGCCTTTCCCCAAAACTGCACCGCCAGTATCGCTCTGCTCGGTGTAAATCTGCCGGTAACATCCCCCTCTCCCCGCTGGCCCACACGCCCTCACCCACCCAGTCTTCTCCTCCACCTTTGCCGGGCCACACCGTCGGGAGCTCCAACACCACCCAGTCCTTCCCCGCCAAACTCCACTCCTCGCCGCCGGTGGTTCGTCCAAGACCCAAGAGTGCGGAGCCCCCACGATCGCCTCTTCTCAAGCGGGTGCAGTCGGCAGAGAAACTAGGCTCGCCGCTGACCCAGTCCAGCTCCACGGGAGGGCTGGGAGGTCCGCTGAGGAAACACAGCCTGGAGGTGCAGCACTCTGAGTACCGCAAGGATGCCTTCCTCTGTGAGCTCGGGCTCCAGAGCCTGCTGGAGACGGAAGGAGAAAATTTACCTCCTAATCCTCCACCCCTGCCCTCATTGTCATCCACCCCGGAGACTGGTGTGCTGAAGCCTGTTAGGAGACTGGGCAGACAGGAGTCACCCCTGAGCAGGGAAACTCTGCTGGCTGGAAGGGAGAGAGAGGAGAGGGAGAGGGAGAGGGAGAGGGAGAGGGAGAGGGAGAGGGAGAGGGAAAGAGGACGGGAGAGGGAGAAAGAGAGGGAGATGGAGGCTGGGACAAGTCGAGTAGGAGCAACTGTATCACAATCATCCTTAGCAAGAAAATCTCAAGCAAGTGAGCTGCCGTTGAACTCGCAAAGCTCGAGACTAAGTGCAGAAACCACTAAAGCTATCACTCCAAGCACCCCTACCAAAACAACAGGAAGTTTAGGTGGTCAGAAGAGTCAGACAGACATGCCTCCAAAACAACTAGACCCCAAGGTGGGCAAAAGTGTGCTGTCTAACAATAAGGATCTCCAGGAGCAACAGCTATCTGGCAGACCTGAACCAAAACAGGAAGTAGACAGCAGGAGTAGGTCTGGTTTACCTGTTGCTGCCTTTGGTAAGAGCTCAGCTTCCGCTCCAGATAAATCCACTGGCATCACCACAGCAGCGATCGGAGGTGCTCTGAGCATGAGCAAAACCTTTAAACCATCAGGTATAGGGGACAGCCTGAGAAAGGCAGACAGCAGTGACTGCAGGACTCCAGACCTCGGCTCCAAAAGCCCCAAACTCCCAACTCGGGTCCTCCCTCCTGTTGTTCCTCCACATGGTCAGCCGCTCTCACTGGGCAAGGTGAGGCAGGGACTCGGCCCGGTCAACTGCTACCGGGGAACCCTCGACTGGGAGGACAAATGTCGCCTGGAGGTGGTGGAGGAGCATTCGCCCTCTCCTTCCCCCTCCCCGACCGCGGTCACCCCCTCCCTCTGTGGACCCTCCCTCTGTAAGTCACGGCCCGTCTCCCCCGGCGACAAGACGAGCTTCGTCAGCCAGCTGACCACTGTGGCCAAAAATGTCCTTGGTCCAATCAAGCTGGGCTCTCAGGAGGGGGCCAAGAGCAAAGAGCAGCAGACTAAGGCAGCAGAGGAGAAGCAGGGAGGCACAGCCGGAAAGTCCGACACTCCTGCTGGAGGGCGAGTGGTTGTTGGGGCTGCAGTGGTTACCCAAAGTCCTGCTGGTTCACCGCTAGATAAAGCTGCAACAGGTAGCAGCCTGCCGAAACTGTGACCCAATGGGGTCTTTAAGTGGGATTTTGGTTTAAAAAAAAAGAAAAATGACCAAAAAAATGATGCCTTTTTTTGGAGGAACAATGCAACAGAAGACAAGCACTTAAAAACAATGTACATTCCAGTTTCAGAGTATATAAAATGTTATTTATTGATTCCAATCATTGACTGAATCTAACTTAAAACCAGGAGAAAAAAATCTACTGTAAAGGTGCATTAACTGTTGATTTTCTATTATAAATAATTTAATAAGATGACTCTTAATGTAACGTGAAACACTTTATCAGATGTATATGTGTGGGTCTATGTGAACGCATGTCATATGGTATGTACTGTACATGTATAATAGGTACAAGAAGGTCAAAAAGTGCTTTACCGATCAAAACATGCTGAATACTGTGAAGACCAAATCCAGTCACACTATTTTGTCTCTCAACCAGCCCTTTCTTCTTTTTACTGCTTGTCAACCGGGAGAGTGAAACTGTCAAATATTTGCATCCAGCAACACAAACTCACACACACAGCATCTGTTTGGCTACAGTGAGGATGATTGAGCTCGTTTATTCATCATCCAGCAGTTTACTTTCTTTGAGTGGTCAGACAAAGCCAAAGCAGGCACTCTGTCGGAGGATGTCACGTCAAGCTCCTGTCCAGCTCAGTCTGCCGCAGCGGGAGTGTGTGCGTTTGTGTGTGTTTTTGTGTGTTTGGACACCCTGGGTCTATTTTTGATGGTTCTTGAAGGCTTGTGTCCTGCTGCAGAGGAAAGCGGGAACGACAGAGCTCAGGCTCAGCGCTTATCTCCCCTTCACAGGAGGGCTACCACAGCCCTTTTTTCCCTCCGCCTCTGACTGCAGCAGCAACACACACACACAGAAATACTCACATTGCCACAGGAGGCGACGGTGTCAGCAGCTGATTTTCATGCATTTAAATTCCTGCTCTCACCAGTCAGGACACAAGTGTGTTTGTGAGCGAGTGAGTTCGGAAGTGTGTGAGCACGTGTGTGTCTTTTAAAGGAGGTCATTACACTCATCACGGTTCACTCGGCAAACTTCATGACAGAATCCGGGCTGGATCCAGTAAAAGTTACAGGATTGTAGGAGCGAGAAGGAAATCCTCTGCTGCTTGATCAACAAACTCTGGCACAATAAAGGTTGCTTATGTGAGTATAGTATGTAGAAGCATAAGAACATGTTAGAAGCACATTCATGGTGAACCCAGTGTGTTGTTTTCAGCCAAAACAGGAAAAGCAGGCAGTCATGGATGTAGCATACAGAAATTTATTTGTTAAAGGGCTCTTTAGCTAAGGTAAAGGTTTGTGCATACTGAAATGGAATATGTTATTGTAAAAACAAGGTTATCTACGGTATAATCAGAAAGGATGTGTAGTTAGGTGCAACAAGTTAGGTAGTCCAGATTGATAATCATAACATTTTCCTCACATTTTGCTGTGTAACATACAGATAAAGGTGTTTAGCAACTCAGAAATGCTCACAGGACAGTTTATGTTGCCCTCTCATTGGTCATAATCATTTACTTATTTCTCAAGACTTAGTAACTCTCCAGAGTACATAATCTTATGCAAATTATTTACAGCTGTCTGTGAGGGCTGCTGTCACTGCACCGCTATTAGTTCCTTTAAGGACTTGGGCCAAAAGAGGGCTAAAATCAAGATTTGATTGTTAAATGTCAACCTCTGGCAATGATTATTCCGGGTCTAAATTTAAAGTGACTCAGCCAACAACAGCATGTAAATGTGGCAGCGAGGCAGAAGTTCAGAGATTGACCTCAAAATGATTTATCCAGCTAAACGGTCAAGTTTGTTCTTCAACTTTTGCTCTTGGTCATTTCAAACTGGGTGTTCAGTGAACAGCTTTGCAAGGGACAGTTGCTTGTTGATTTCCATGAGCTGACAGGGTTGTTTCATCTGCTTAGAGAACCAAAACAATGAGCTGTAAGTGGCTGATTTCTGCTGTAGTTACAGCATATGATGATCCCACATAACCTGTCATAAATATGAAAACATGTCCCATGAGGTACATGCATCAGCCAGTGAGTTCTTTCATTCAATATAATACTCTACTGCCCTCCAGTGGTTCATAATATATAGTATTGAGCATATTGAACTTTCTGTTTGAGAATGAGTTTCTTTATTGAAGCCGAGGCCACTGATCTACTGCAGAATGGATGTTATTAGCCATAGGGGTTACTGAATATGCATTTATGTTTCTAATGACAAAATATTTGCAGTAATTATCAAATGAACACTTGAAAGATGACTTATTGTTTTTCTGTTGTGTTCTTCACGTGACTGTTAATTATATCTTTGGGAATAGGGATTACATTTTTAAATATACTATCTTATATATTGTACTGACAGGAAGGAGTCCTTTTATATCGTGATGTAATAAAGGAGTCTTCAGGTCAGCTCTAACCACCCGATTCAGAAAACTAACTGTAATCTCATACAGCTATGGTGTACACTTTCAGGCCTTTTCCCGATCAGTGGTGTCTATACTAGTGTTACATGTTTGGAATTTTCTTTTTTATTTTATTTTATTTGTGATTGACAGAGAGAATAGTAGAAATGCACTTTATTTGAAAGAAAAAAATCTTAATTTGATGAAATTGTAAGTTACTAGTAACTATCCTGTATACAAATATGGATTCTGCAAATGAACACAAAATTCCAAGTATAAAAACATTCCACATTTCTCTGTTCACTGAAAGTGTATTTAGTTGTACCACTGGGGCATTTTTGTTTGTGATAGATGTGATTCAAATGCAGACACCTGAAGTGCAGTATGTGGAATAAAATTCTGAATTTGTTCCAAAAATGTACTCGCCTTTTTCTTCCTGTAATCTCTGGTCCTTCAGGAGCATTTACCATATGCGATCTGATCAAACTAAACACTTGTTTGGACACAAGATGCATGCAGGTCATCATAAAATATAGAATCATTTTCCCAGAAAAAACAATGTACTCCATAACAGCTGTAACTAACAGTAGACTGTGGCTCTGTTTTATTTAAATCCTTGGTGTTAATAATTATGGTTCATTTGCATGGCTGACTTGTAGACAGCGGTTGGGCTGGGTGGAATATGAAGAAGGAATATTTTTACAGATGTTAGGTGAATGAACAGCTAATAAAGTGCAGTAATTGCTGGAATAAAGCCGTCATAAGTAGTTTAAGTACACCAGTGGTTCTCTAGCTGTTAAAAAGGTCTATGAATCTGATTTCTTTGGGAATGACAAGAGCTCTGATCCTACCACGACTTAAGACTACAGTTAGCATAATTTATTCACAAAGCAAAATGAGAGGTAAAGTACAAAATGGACAGAGAAGGAAAAACTGAATTACAGTAGTGAAGGATGTATTCAGATTTATGCTATTATCACTCTATAAAACACCCTATTGCAAGTAAAAGTCTTGCACTGAAAATGTTACTTAAGTAACTTCTAGGTACATGTATATGTATTAAAAATAAAAGTACACAATGCAGAACATTGTCCCCTATGGCTGTTAGACTATACATTATATGATAAGATAACAGCTTTTTAATGCTGCATCCGATTATGTGGATCTAATTGGAACTTTTCTGTATGGGACAGCAATTAATGATTATTTCATTACTGATTAATGCACTGATTCTTTTCTCAATTAATCAATTTTACATTGACTGGCTCTTACAAAAGTGAAATAATCAATCACTATTATCCAGATTAAGCACAATACTTGTTTTGTCCAACCAATAATCCAACCCCTGAAGTTATCAAACATGATCTTGAATTACTGACATAATTTTAGAACAGAAAATCTTCAAATTAAAAGCTAAGGCAATTGAATTGTTTAGGCATTTTTTACATTAAACATTACTGAAACAAATATGAAAATTTCTTTTGTGTTAATAGTTTCATTTATAACAAAGCATAATCTTTCATAAATTTGTATTTGTAAATCATTTAATAACTACAGCTGTCAAACTGTATTGCGGCAAAAAGTAATATATTTTGAAGTAGAATGGAAGTATAAAGTACAAGAAAGGTGTCAGTTTTGTACTTAAATACTTGAGGAAATGAATTTATTTATTTCATTTCGAACATACTACAATATCAGAAAGGCAAAAAAAACATCTGCTCACTTAGTTACTTTCCCACCATTGGTAAATGATCATCAGATATCTCTCAATTCTAAAACAATAAAAGAGATTGTGTTTTGTTGCCTAATGTCATTTCAGCAGGAGAACAACGGTGTGTAAAAATAAGCTTTGTGTTGGTACAAGTGGCATATCGCTCATGGTATTTGAGAGGTCATTATTTTCTGAGGGACATAAAAAAGAAATAATTGATGTTGTGAAGTGGCACTGTATAAATAAAACTCAATTCAATTTAAATTTTTTTTTTAACTATAAAGATTATATCTTTATTAGGGTTTTTTTTTTTATAACTCGAGGTACAGATTGCATAACAGTAAGAGTTAATATTAGCCAATAGCACCCTTCGTATGGCCATAAGTTCAACATTATCCAATCAGCTTTCTCGTACCGATCACTTCAACCAATCGTGTCGCGTCAGGAAAGGACAACAGGAAGTAAATGTCCTCTGCCGTCTCAGGGAGCTACCAAAGCGGGGGCTGAACAGGGATACATGGCAGCTATGTTCTGGCTTATCTGCATGTCTGTGTGAACAAATTACCCAGTTTGTTAAATGGAGGAAGATTTACCTTCCTCACATCATCGTTTTTTTGTTGGAAAATCATAACAATCTTTGGTGAATTAGCCCTGAGTGTTACCGAGGTAACGCCGGGGCGAGCGTCTCATCCCGCTGAAGTTAGCTTGTTCGGCAAGCTAGTATCAGACCGCAGACGTCTGCCAGTAGGGAGGAAATCGGCGAAATGAGTGAACCTACTACAAGGTACCGACCAGCTTAACCGTCTTCTGTATCAGGTACGAAGTTCTTGGTTCGTGAATCTTTAAGGCGAATATGCTGTGTTTAAAGGTGTCCGCTACTGGGGGCTCTTTATGTCAAGTATATTGAAATTACTGCGAGGATGTTGGTCAGAGTTACAGCTGACACTCAAAGAAACCATACGTTGCTCGTGTCGTGACAGAGAATATGTAAGCATTTCTGCAGCAAAGCAGTGCAAATGTATTACCCTGTGAATGATAATGATAGCCACCATAATCAGATGACTTTCACAGACGCTGAAAAAGCCCGACTTACCGGTTGTCAAATGGTAATCACATGATGTGGGGTTTTTTTTTTCATCAGAACTGTTTCCATCAGTGCGATCGGAGACTACACACTGTAGCACTGACTGTTCTCTGCTGAAACTACTACTCATCAGTTTCAGGGCAGGAGGAAAACGTCACTGGTGCTTTCCTAAACTGTTTTCGTGCATTGTGTTGTGAAATTAGTAGTTGACAGATGTCTCGAGTTTACACACGTAATGTTGCGTTTATTTGTGCTTTCTCTGGATGTAAGGACTTGATTTTGACTTGCACATGTTCAAGCTTAACAGGTCAGTCTTAACAATTTAACTTTGACAAACCATAACAAGCATTAAACAAACCAAAATGAGGTTTATAGCTTCTTTTTTAGGAGCTTTTCACAATGGCTGACTAGAATCATTGGGATTGATCAACATTATCTAAATCACTCAATGTTTTTACCAATACAACACCTCTCTAAAAGAAAGTTACACAGTGTGGTACAGTAAAACCAAAAAATCACAAGTAAATAATATCCAAAATGTACAATTTCATTAGATATTATATTTAAATAGTTCCAACAAATAACAACAATTATGAATAAGTCATGTCATTTAAAAGCTGATACTGAGTTTCTCTGTTTGAGACCTCCAAACAATGAATTGAGGTGAGGGTGCTGAACAGTACAGGCCCAGTGAACTTTATTTGCTAGTTAAGAGTTAGGAACTGTCAGTAGAGTTGTACTGGGGGATCTGGAGGCAGTGATAAGACTCACAGGGAGTTAGCAGATCACAGATATAGGCAGGACCATTCAAAGCTTAAGAAACAAGCAGTAAGATCTTAAAAACTATGCTAAAACTCGCTGGGAATTACTCAAGGGAAGCTAGATGGGGGTAATATGGTCATTTCTCTTGGTGAGTGTAAAAAAATGTGCATTTTGAATTAACTAATCTTTGAATGTATCACATGCTGATACCACAATAAAAAGCATTACAACAGGCAAGTCTGGAGGAATTAAAAGCATTTTTAAAGTCTGCAAGTGAGAGGAGTGACATGATCTTGGTTGAGCACCACTTCAGTCACCTGAGCATCAAAAGACAACTCAGAGTCAAAAATAATACATAGATTCGGACCAGAGGACAGATTGTTAATGTTGCCAGTGCAGAGGTCAGTTGATTAATCTGTAAAAAAAACAGAACATCAAAAGACAGTGCAAATTGGCCATCATAATTGTGATTGATCAAGAGTCCATAACCCATACTAATACTACTGTTTCAAGGTCAACAATCAACTCCCATGCTCGACATTACCACACTCCCATGAAGGCAGCTCATTTTTATTTTTAGAAACTTAGAACCAGCAGAATGTGTATTTTTTTTCAAACACTTATAAAGAAATGTACTTTCCGTCAATCAATTTTGCAACTTGTCAATGGGCAGAGTTTGAGCAGTTTTTATGTGATTTGACAGTTTTGTGTAAGATGCACATCAGCACTTCAGCAGTCTCTATTAAACTTACATAACTAAGAAACCAGCATCACTACCAGTTAATCTGTAACATCAGTCTTAAGTTGGTCAGTAACCATCTCAGTAACAATATGTTAAAAAAAAAATGTAGATCTGTGAATTCTGACTGACTAAAGTCAATGTGTTCACTGCAAATTTGTTAAAGTTTTTGTCTTCTGAAGAGCATGATATTGGACAACATGGTTGAAGTTCAAAACAATTTATTCAAAAATGTTGTATGCAGCAAGAGCCATCTGACCACAGCCAGTCAAATCATTTTTTGTCTATATAGCTCTCTGTTCCCTTTATTTAGATAAGCCAGATGGACCTACAAAAAATGCTGTAAGTACAGCGCAGACTGAAATAGCAGAAGAAAATCAGAATACCAGTACTGAAAGGTTGAAGAACAAATGTAATAAGTTAAAGAGTTTCAGGCAGAGTGAGGAATGAAATTGTAAAAACAGTTAATATTTTACTTCCTGTCTTGCCCCTTTCCTCCTTTCCTTTCCTCCATCAGTCCAGTGTTACAATGAGGATTACCAGAGTTCATCTCTGAGGGCTCAGAGGGATGAACTCAGTTTCCCCAAGTGCAGCTCAGTACATCGGGGGAGTGATGCAGGATGAGCTGGTGGACAGTCGGAGGCAGCAGCCTCCAGAGCGGCAGAACAGCTTTGGACCCAGGCTGCCTCAAACTCTAGATGCCAGCAGAGAAGCCATCAGAGAGCCGGATGAGATGGACAAACTCAAGGCCAAAATGATGTCAGCATGGAATAATGTCAAATATGGTTTGTAGTCAGTTTCGAAGAATAACGACTGTGCAGGGGCCTCTGCCATGTGAATAAGTAATTTATGTACATGCAAGGATTCCTGCTTTGCCAGTCCTTTCTCCAACGCTTTTTCTTTTTCTCTTTGTAGGTTGGACTGTTAAGTCTAAAACCTCCTTTAACAAGATATCACCAGTTACTGTGCTGGGACATTCTTATCTGCTCAACAGTGAAGGTGAACATCAAATGCATCTGAACAATTGAAACCATTTCAGCAGATGGTGTATTTCCTCTCTTGAAAGAGAAGCTTTAAGAACAGCAAACCCCAGGTGTTGTAGTGATGTGTGTTCTGGTTTACCACAATACTGTAAACCCTTTCCTTATTGAAAGTTTGTCTGGTTTACGTATGAAAACTAAGCAATGGGAGAAAAACATACAAATGCTTACATTTTTTGCCCCCCAAAATATAGTAAATTCTATATAAATAGTCTTTATAACTGAGGTCTTTTATTTGAAATTACACGCAGATTCTTGCTTCAATAAATATTGGCTTATTTAATTTCCTTTTTTTCTTTCTGTCTCTTCCTCCATCCCCTCTCAGACGAGGTGGAGCGCTTCAGTCTGGCTTTTGTGTCGAGGATCTGGCTGACCTACAGGAGGGATTTCCCTCAGCTGGAGGGCTCCACCTGGACTACAGACTGTGGCTGGGGCTGCATGCTGCGCAGTGGGCAGATGCTGCTGGCACAAGGGCTCCTAGTCCATTTGATGCCCAGAGGTGTGTGTCCATCTGTTACACACATTTTTACATGGATTGGGTGGCATGAGACAACCGGTCAGCACCTTCTAACAGGCTGGCTGATTTTATGCAGCCTAATTAGTAGAGGAAAAACACTTTTCTCTTAAATATGACCCTTGCATGCTGTTTATGTCTGCACAATGCAAGTATTTCAATGAATAGATGAACTCAAAACCAAAAAAATCCACCTTCTCTCCTTTCATCCTCTCTTTGTCCATTGGTCCTTCTTATATCTCTGCTGTCAGCCTTTATTTTGACAGCCTTAGTATATTTAGCTGCTTATCCCTCCTAATTTTCCTTTTGTTTTATCCCCGTGTTTTCTAGGCCTTACTTATCCTGTTTTATTTTGTTCTTTTCTTTTTATTCTGCTGACTGTCTTCAAAGTCACTTGTGCACTGCGTCTTTCTTCTGCTGTGTCTATTATAACATGATTTCATTGTGTTTCCATGCTAATTCTTATGCTTCTCAAAAGAAGCTACACTTGGATTGGTAACCACTGCAGAGTAAAATATAGAGGTTCAGCCCTGCTGTACTTGATCACTAAATACAAGCCTTTTTGTATTCTGTAGATTGGGCTTGGCCAGATGCTCAGCAGCTCACTGATGTGGACTTTGAGGTTTTCCGACCACGTTCCCCAGCTCGGGCTGGAGGGGTTCCGATCCCTTCCTTTGGTTCTCCACGATCATCCAACACCCCTGAGAAGTCTTTGTCAGGCAGTCAGGCATCCAGATGTAGTCAGAAGAAAAGGCCTGAGTCTGCAAAAGACAGGCAAGCTGAGCCTATCCACCACAAACTTGTTACCTGGTTTGGGGATCAACCCCTGGCGCCTTTTGGCCTTCACCAGCTGGTGGAAATTGGCAAAGGTTCGGGGAAGAAAGCTGGTGACTGGTACGGTCCATGTATAGTGGCACACATACTACGGTAAGAGTTCCATGTTTGAGGAGGGAATGCTTTTACAAGCAAGACTTCTTTACTATTCTCTGGAATCATTTACACAGTTGACACAGTTACACATTTGTAGAGACATGAAGTTCTTTTTTTTTTAATTTCAGGAAAGCCGTGGCAAAAACATCTGTAGCCCAAAACCTGGCTGTTTATGTGGCTCAGGATTGTACAGGTGAAATTTGCAGAAACGACATCTGTTCCCTTTCATAATTTCTTATTGTTAAAGTTGAGTTCAGTCATCAGAATATCCATTTGTTCGCTCTAATATTTTTTGCTTTATGTCTTTGGATTCTAGTGTACAGAGAGGATGTGGTGCGTCTGTGTGATCTGTCACTAAGCCAGACTGTCCCTGATCCATCCAGCCAAGCCTGGAAGTCTGTCATCATACTGGTGCCTGTCCGGCTGGGAGGGGAGGCCCTCAACCCGTCCTACATCGAATGTGTCAAGGTTGGTATGTTCTGCTTCACATCATCCATCCACCGACCCCTAGAGGGATGTTATAATTGCTCAACATAATGTCTTTGAACCCATATTGAAAACTTTGACGCTCATTTTCAGAACATTCTAAAGCTGGATTGTTGTATTGGAATAATTGGAGGAAAACCGAAGCATTCACTCTACTTCATTGGCTTCCAAGGTGAGAACCAGCCTCTTATTCTTATTCTTGTAAAGAATTAAAGGAAGTCAAGGTTTCTCTGTGTTCCTAAAGATAAATCAGTGCCTGATTTATTGCGCTAAACATGCAGCATACGACTGCTGTCCTTCAATCTGTCATGTTTATTTCATTGTCTCAACCCTAAGCAATAGGAGATATTGGATTGATTCCATTGGTAAGGAAAAAAAAAAAACATGAATGATGTACCTGCTGCTGAGACGGGTTTAAAGCCTGTCATGCAAACAGACACTTATTCAAATAAACTTGTCACCGGTTTCCTCTTTCTGGAACAATGGCTCCATAATAGAAGTGAAAAAAGTTTGGAAAGCCAAACTTTGTTGGGGAGTAAGACTTTTTTAAGAGCGAAGTCAGGCTCTTTTTTTATTACATATACAGGTTTTTACTGGAACAAGCATCTATGATTATTTAAAGCAAGTGCAGCGTATAGCTTTTTTGGCTTTGGCCTCATTACACTGCCATCAACTGCTATGATGGTCAGCAGGGGACTAGATTTAGGAATAGGGGAAATGTTATGAAGGTAATATATGACAGCCATTTTTCTGTTTCTGGTCAGTTGTTAATTGATTGATTTTGTAGTCTACCACTGTGATTTAATTCCTCTCTGTGTGACAGATGAGCAACTGCTGTATCTGGACCCTCACTACTGCCAGCCGATGATTGATGTCACACAGGTCAACTTTTCACTGGAGGTTTGTTGCCCTGGCTGCATGTCTCACTGACTCTATAGCTTCTGTCTGTCTGGCTTTTTATCTCTTTTCTCAGATCGTATTGGACTTCAACCATGTGACTTGTACACTCAGCAGAGTTTTGTCTGTACATAGAATTAAGGAGTCCATATTATGCAAATTTACAAGTGCATAATTCAGTTTTTAGGAGGATATGTTTATATGCTTATTATTCCAACAAAACATTGTTTTCCTCATACTGCCGCTTGCTGTAACTCTTTGGTTTTAGCCCCTGTCTCTTTTAGGCATCCCTCCTGAAAAGCTGTGATTGGTCAGATAGTCCGATCAAAGTGAGGCAATGTTGGTTACGTACACATCTCTGAGTATAGTGGATGTAACACTAGCAGAAATGGGCATAGTGAGGATATAATGGCAGACTGTGAGGCAGCTGTTCATTCTTTGTTTGAAGCAGTGCCAAACTAGCCGCAAGGCAAGCATTATGCAAATGTGTTGCATTGTGACATAAATAAGTGACAAAAGAAACGTCTAGACTTCAAATGAGGCGTTGCAGGAAAGCACAGAGCAGTGTTTTCTGTGGAGGAAAAACAGAACTTCTTTTGGAGAGAGCTATATAAATCACTAAAGGAAGGGAAAAACCCTAAAAGTGTGATCTAGGCTTTTTAAAGATGGCATGTTCAGTTACTGACTTGGTTACACTTGGCTCTGTTGACAAATTTCATACCTCCTACTTTCTCTCTGCAGTCGTTCCACTGTAGCTCTCCTAAAAAGATGCCCTTCAACCGCATGGATCCCAGCTGCACAATCGGCTTCTACGCCAAGAACAAAAAGGACTTTGAGTCTTTATGTTCTGCTGTTAGCATGGTGAGTTTTAAACCCTGCGCCCACTTAAGTGGCTCTAAATTTAACAACAGTGGTTGCCAGAAATTAACAGAATATCGAAGCTCCTGTCTTCTATTTATGTGTCTGTTCCTGAGTTTATAGTGAAATGCTGACATGATTTTTGCCATGAATTAATCCTTTAGGCCGAAAAGGTAGACGTTCCTTAAATGTGAGTTTTGCACTTTTAGGTGAGAAAACACAAGAAATTTGAAGATATCACATTGTGCTCTTGGAAATTACGTTTAAAACTGAAACAAACTTTATATTCATCAACCTGCGCATACTCTGCAACTATTTTGACATTGGATTATTACAGCTATATTTTTAAGTAAAGTGCTGAGCATGTTGTAATACATAGAAATGTATGCGTTTGCTGCTTTTCTTTGTCATCTACGACAGCAAGCTGTAGTCCTGTTTTTTGAATCTGTATTTGATCTGTATACTTAAGGCAGAGCACCTAGTTGCAATGCACACTTTCCACTGGTTTTGTTGGAGAAAATTATTTTTGTTCAATTAAATGGAAAAAAACCTGGTAGTTTGGTGATATGGGATCATCTGGGGATTTATACACCCTTTTTTTGTAGATGAAATTATTAGTTGCAGCCCTATGTACGTTACAGACTAAACACATAAATAGTTGTGAAAATAAGTAACTAATTAGAATTGTTATTATTTCTCTATAATACTTTTGGCTCAGACAGTTGTTTAAAGGATGTATGTTTATACTCTCCTGGTCTGACTTTTTTTCCATTTAATCCAACTACAGTCAGGTCCCTAAATATTCGGACACTGACGCAATTTTCGGCTTTTGGCTTTGTACACCACCACAATGGATTTGGAATGAAACAATCAAAATGCGCTGTAAATGTAGAATTTCAGTTTTAATTTGAGGGTATTTACATCCAAATCAGGTGAACAGTGTAGGAATTACACCACATTTTATAATTGCCTTCCTCCTTTTAAACGGACGAAAAGTAATCGGACATACTAATATAATCATAAATCTAATTGTCACTTTTAATATTTGGTTGCAAATTATTTGCAGTCAATGACAGCCTGAAGTCTGGACCCCATAGAATCACCAGACGCTGGGTTTGGTCCCTGGTGATGCTCTGCCAGGCCTCTACTGCTGCTGTCTTCACTTCCTTCTTGTTCTTTGGGCATTTTCCCTTCAATTTTGTCTTCAACAAGTGAAATGCAGCTCAGTGGGATTCAGGTTACACCTTGTGGTGAACCCTCTTTATTCACTCTGGTGAAATCTTTTCTTAATTGTTGACTTTCACCTCCTGGAGAGTGTTCTTGATCTGGCCAACTGTTGTGAGGGGGTTGTTCTTGACCAGGGAAAGGATTCCTCTGTCATCCACCACACTTGTTATCCGCTGAGCTCACCAGAGCGTTCTTTCTTTTTAAGAATGTACCGAACAGTTGATTTGGCACAGCTGATGTTTTTGCTCTGTCTCTGATGGGTTTGTTTTGATTTTTCAGCCTAATGATGGCTTGCTTCACTGATACTGACTGTTCTTTGGACTTCATATTGAAAGTTGACCTCACCAAATTCCAAACGCAAATACCACACTTCAAATTAACTCTAGACCTTTTACCTGCTCCTTGCCAATGAAATAATGAGGGAATAACACACCTAGTTATGGAACAGCTGAGCAGCCAATTACTTTTGGTCCCTTAAAAAGGTGGAGAGCACATATTAGATGGGTTGTAATTCATACATCGTTCACCTGATTTGGACGTAAATACCCTCAAAGCTGAAAGTCTGCACTTAAAGCACACCTTCATCTGTTCATCTCACATCCACTGTGGTGGTGTACAGAGCCGAAGGCCGAAAAGTGTGTCAGTGTCCGAATATTTATGGACCTGACTGTACGCATATGATATATTCTGCGGTGTTTTGAGACCTTCTATTTGACTTCCTTTGTTCTCCTGCAAGGCTCTGTCATCATCCAAGGAGAAGTACCCCATCTTTACCTTCGTAGAGGGCCAGGGTCAGGACTATGGACTTGAGGGTCACAGCAGCAACCACAGTGGACCAGCAGCCCACATTTTGCCTCCAGGTAAACTGGGCAGGAGTGACAACAGAAGTAACAGTGATGAGTTTGTGTTCCTTTAAGGCTGTGAGGAAGATGCTCTCCCAGCTCCCACCTGTAGGAGGCAGAAATAGACACTTTACTGGACTCTGCAAGTGCAAGTGTTGTTTTTTCACTTCATCAAACATCCAAAAGCCTCATAGTCGAGTAAAATTCCGCTCAACGGGAGATCTGCGTAATATTTAATGAGCTCACTGGTCAGGTGTGAGTCGCCTCATATAGATCTTGACTTGTATATTATGCCATCTGCTGTACATCATGTTTTTATCTTCCATTCTTTAAATTTATTTATCAGGTATATGAATGTGTGTTTGCGAATGTGTGAGTGTTGGGTTAGTGTAATTTATTTGTTTCGTCTTTAATTGTGCAAATGTATTTAGGAGTCCATCGCGTTGCACCCCAAAAATGTTTCAGATTCTTCGAGGAGCATCTTGAACGGATGTAAATTTATTATGGTTTGGCTGAAATCACACAGCTGACCCTCGGGCTTCAAACCCAGACACCTCCAGCTATGACTCTTCATTATTTATCATTAAGAACATGAAACACTCAAAGAAATATGCTGTCACATTGTTGCTGCTGCTTAAAGAATTACTGGAGATGCCATGTTCTGGTGTGAAGAGAACGATCCCCCTCAGCTGGCGACGGATGTCTGTTCTTACCTTTTTAACTGTCTCATGAAGCAGGATTATAAAGTTACTTGGATACATTTGCAGATTAAAACCCAGAACAGCGCTCTTCATTTAAGTACAAATTCTGGGTTTTATTTTGCAAAGTTATACAGCCAAGTCAATGAGCGACTTCAGCTCAATAGAGATCAATCTTTAAACTTCAGTTGCAATGTAAGCATGTTTGGTTTGTCCCTTTTTTTTTTTTTTTTTTTTTAACACATGAAGGCTACTACTGCAAGTTGCACTACTACTGTTATTGGGTTTATTGTCCTGATTAAAGTTCAAACACTGGAATTCCATTTTACATGTGTGCCATGCTTTGTAGATTTGTTCTTTTGAAGATCTGCACTTTGTTCTTTCCTGCTCACTGTAAACTGTGCAACAGAATGCCAAAATGCAATGATTGTCTTTGAAATGTGGTTTAATCAGTTGAATGAGTGCATTAAGCATCACTTTGTTTTGCAGTTTGTTCCAGTAGTAAGTCACACTGTGCTGGAAACTACTCTGTCATAGTTCTGAATTAGTATGAGGCTAACCTGAAATATCTCAGCGAGAATCTAAAAACGAGAACACTAGCATGCTGATGTCTTGTCCTGGTGGTGACCTTTTCTTCTTTATCACAGTGATGAATGAGTGCAACAATTATAGCGTACAACAGGAGCAATGTCACTTAAGTGATTCAAATTAAAACACCTTACAAGAAGTACAGTGCTTCTCCTTTAAACTGTAGGGTAACTGCTCTTGTGTAAAATTAAAAACTAACAGATTATATTTACTATATTACAGGTACAAGGCCCACAGTACACACAATGCAACCAAAGTTGGTACATCTTTCATCAGTGAGATTTATACCTTTAATTTTAGCATTATTTTGTATGTCGGCCTTTAATTGCAAGTACTCCTCAGCTGCATGTTGCTGGGAGGGGTTATCCGGCTCTGCCTTTTTCTTTAAATAACCCAAAATGTGATCTGTCGTTATATTCTGATCTGATTAATATTGTATATGTATGAATTGTGTTCTTCTGTTGTTTTTATTTTTAATAATTTACCGTGTCATTTACTGGCTTCATTTAGTCCTAATTGCTGGGTGATTTAACAGGTGTATGTGTGATATAATTGTTAATATTCTTACAGATGTGTGGCATTTCACATGACTATTGTGCATCTTCAGACCTCAGTTCAGACTTAAAGCACACTGTGAATAGGGGTTTGCTGTCGCTGCGCACGCATGCGCGCTGCTGCACGGCCGTGACTAGACATTCGGTCATAGGAGCGGTGGAGGGGGGCGCTCGAGCCACGTCGGTGAAACAAATCGTCGGTTGAAGGCAGATTACAAAGAGGGTGAGTGGACTAATTGCGATAACAGCTGCGTCTTCTTTCATCTCCCTTCAAATATCAGCTCGGGAGCGCAGAAATCCACCCGGGACCGACTGTCCTGTGGATGCGGGTAGGTCAGTCGCACAAGCACAGTCCGCCATTCCCTTTTTTTTTTTTAATATTTAACGAGACACCCTTTCGTGGTCTTAGTCAGGGAATTCTCAGTACTATGCATAATTTATTGTATATGCCATCTGCAGCTCCAGATCAGCGGTGCAGCTGGCAGCTAGTGTGATTGCATGTGCGCGCAACGGATGATTTGGTGCAGCGCAGTAGGAGAATGCAGACTCCACACCTGATAGCGTTGGACAAAATTCACCCATTAACAGCAAAAAAAATAAATAAAAAAAAATGTGCACCCACATCCCTTATCAGAAAAAAGCACAGTTGAAGTCAGATACCCAGCGTCACTGCAATGTTTTTTTTTATTATTATTATTCCTTTCTAATTAAATCACTTAATAAATTATTATTCAGATAAGTAACTTGTGCATATTGCATTGCCATATTTCTGAGTTTTGCAGATTATTTTCTGTCCTTTTTCTCAGGTCCCTGCTGCTCGAGCAGGAGATCCAGGGCCATGTCAACGCCAGATCCCCCCATGGGAGGCACCCCTCGCCCAGGTCCCTCCCCTGGTCCGGGTCCTTCCCCTGGCACCATGCTGGGCCCCAGCCCTGGGCCTTCTCCAGGCTCCTCTCACAGCATGATGGGCCCCAGCCCTGGTCCTCCGTCCTCTGCACACTCCCAGCCAGGGCCCTCTGGATATGGCCCGGACAACATGCACCCTCTGCACAAAGTAAGGACATTCAAACAGCAGCAGTCCCACTGAGACCCTCCACCTCCTGCTCATTATTCTGGTCCTGTAGAGGTGGCCTTAAACCCATACACCACTTATTTACTGTATAAAAATATAATGTCAATATTTAATATAACAAAGAATTAAAGTTTACAGTCATTCACAGACAACATGTACAGTATCATGCAACTGTACAGCACAACAATAAAACCTTGTGTTCTTTGGATGTGCACACAATGGAGATTTGCACATTGCATCACTCCCCATTCATTCACTTTAACCTTTTTTTATTATGCTTTGTTTTACTCTTTCCACTTTAAGATTTACCTGCTATAATCCCACTGCAGCGATTAATTAATAGACATATGTAGTCATAAATGTTTATATCTTATAGCACATAAACTAACCAACTTAACACCGACAAAGCTTCTATCTAAATTTAGAAAGAAAGTTGTTTAAAGTATAAAGGCATAAAAAAATCTGATTGTTCTGATTGTTGTTTGCAAGTATTTCTAGAGTATTTTTTCAAGATGCCATATGACTTTCCGTTTATAGCATTTTCACTTCTTTTAATTTTTCAAAATCTACAAAGCCAGAAGAAAATTCTTGCACCTGTGAAACTGGTTTCCCATATTTCCCGCAAAAGATTTACTGTAACATGTTCGAATTGAGGGGCTGCACAGTGGCGTAGTGGTTAGCACTTTCGCCTTGCAGCAAGAAGGTCCCTGGTTCGCGTCCCGGCTTTCCCGGGATCTTTCTGCATGGAGTTTGCATGTTCTCCCTGTGCATGCGTGGGTTCTCTCCGGGTACTCCGGCTTCCTCCCACAGTCCAAAAATATGCTGAGGTTAATTGATTATTCTAAATTGCCCGTAGGTGTGAATGTGAGAGTGCTTGTTTGTCTTTGTATGTAGCCCTGCGACAGACTGGCGACCTGTCCAGGGTGTCCCCTGCCTTCGCCCGAGTCAGCTGGGTTAGGCTCCAGCACCCCCCGCGACCCTAGTGAGGATTAAGCGGTGTATAGATAATGGATGGATGGATGGATGTTCGAATTGACATTCTCTAACACCTCTTTACTGTACATTATTTTTATTAATAATGTTTTGCTTCTTATTTATTATTATTTTAATGTAGCCTTCTGTTTGCTGTTTTCACAGCAAAAAGTATTATTCTAGCAGCTGCAACTGTCTTGTAGTGTTCCAGTCATATACACTGATTTTTTAACTTCAGCACTGTTTGATTTCTCCCACAGCCCATGGAGGGTTTGCACGAGAAGGGCTTGAGTGAAGAGAGCCGCTTCAGTCAGATGAAGGGATTGTCTATGAGACAGGGCGGGCACAGTGGGATGGGCCCCCCACCCAGTCCTCTGGATCAACACTCACAAGGTAAGCAATGCTACATGAGCTTAAGCAATTTCTTTCTTTCCAGAGTTGTGAAAGAATTCTGGTGTGTTTTTCAAGGGTGACTTATCTACAGTGGTGTGGTCATGCGGCCCGACTGGTTCACAGGGAGTGTCTCTGCTGTCACAAGCTATGACATGAACTGTGTACGTTTTTTATCACGCATTGACATCCTAAAAAAAAATCTAAATACTGAGAGTCATACAGTGTCACAGGTCAGTCTCCCTCAAACAAAGACAGTGTTTACAGTCAGGCAACAACTTTGCATTTTGGTCTCTGCATGCTGCTTACTGTACAGCTTGAAACAGGCCAGGCAGACAGACAGGCTTTAGACGATGAATCAGAGTTTCAAAAAAATCAAAAACCTTTTGAAATAACAGTCTGGCAGGATTTGATCAGTGTTTGGCAACAATTCAGTGCTTATTTGGCTATGCTGTCTGGCATTTGACATTTTGGGAGATACATTTGACTTTCTTTCCAAGAGTTTAATTAGAAAATCAATACCTCTCTCTTGTCTGTGTGTTAAGTATGAAACTACAGCCAGCAGCTGATTAGCTTAGCTTAGCTTAGCATAAAGACTGGAAATAGGGTAACAGTGTAAATATGACAAGTTGTGATTTTATGGGGTTGTGTGTGAGAATTTTTCTTGGCCAGATAAGTGATGTTGCTGTGCTTGGCTTCAGTGTCCAAAAGCGTATATAGTATTGATCTTTTCCTTTAAGAACCACAGGTGAGTGACTCTCTCCATCTGTCTGTCTTTCTGTCTGTCTTCCAGGATACCACTCTCCTTTAGGTGGCTCTGACCACTCCAGCCCCGTCCCTTCAAATGGTCCTCCCTCCGGACCTCTAATGCCATCATCCTCTTCTTCCTCCTCCTCCGGTGGCCCTGGCTCTGCTTCTACACCTTTAGATGGCCCCAGTGGAGATCAGCACACGTTGGGTCCTAATAACCGGCCTGGTCCTCCAGGCAGCGCTGGACCAGGACCCAGCCCTGGACCCAGTCTTGGCTCTAATGTCCCCAGCCTTGGTTCTGGTCTTGAAACCAGTGGCCCTACCGGCCCTACGGGTCCTGGTGGCCCGGGTGGTCCTGGTGGTCCGACTCCCTTTAACCAGAATCAGCTTCACCAACTCAGAGCCCAGATCATGGCTTATAAGATGCTGGCCAGGGGACAACCCCTGCCAGACCACCTCCAAATGGCCGTCCAAGGAAAGAGACCAATGCCAGGGATGCAGCAGCAGCAGCCTATGCCCAGCCTGGCTCCTGGAGCTGGAGGAGGGCCAGGAGGTGGTCCAGCAGGACCAGGACCAGGACCAGGGCCTGGACCAATGGCATCAGGCTACAGCCGGGCTCATGGTGAGCATGCATTGGAAATGTCTGGAATACCAAGCTATATGCAGTCGTTAGACGGGTAATTAATAGAAGACAAACTCATGGGTGTAGTTAACATTCATTCTGCAAATGCTCACAAAACTCGCACAGTGTTCTTCTAAGTTTTTAAAATTAGTTTGTTCTGAACACAGTCTGTACTGTTTTGTGTCTTAGGAATGATGGGTCCCAACATGCCTCCTCCAGGCCCATCAGGGACCCCAGCTGGGATGCAGGGGCAGAACCCCAATGGACCTCCAAAGTCCTGGCCTGAGGGTATGTAGTGCTGCTGTCAGACCTTGCGAGACCTGACTTTCTGTTTTGTGAGAACCTTTGGTGAAGTCTAGCTCAGATAGTAGTGTAAGAAGGGTTGCATAAGTGCTGATAGAAAATTATAACCATGTGTTCATGTGCCAATGTGTAAGGTCAATGCTGGTCTTTTATTTAAGTCATAATTCAATTTTCTTACTGTTGCCGTGGTAATAGGCTCACTGTAAGCCCGGTCAAACATACCTTAATAATAAAGATACTTACTTTGAATAGTGAATCATTTTCATCGCTGAAGCTTCTACATTCCCCAGCAGAAAAATTACTTTGAATTATAACTTTAATAGAGGCTGCATTACAATTAGGTGTCACAGTTTCAAATTCATTGAAGTAGGTACGCTACCTCGATATCATGACTGACACCCAAACGGAAAAGAGCTGTAAAAATGTTTTCAGTCACATCTGTGCTTTTCCTGCTATGTCAAAATATCTGCCGTTAGAAACTTAAGGTATAATGCCATCATATTGTATTGATTTTTTTTTCTGTTTCTTACCTCACCTCTTTCCAGGCCCCATGGTGAATGCAGCTGCCCCCTCAAACGCACCCCAAAAACTGATCCCCCCTCAGCCCACTGGCCGGCCCTCTCCTGCTCCTCCTTCAGTTCCCCCAGCTGCCTCCCCTGTAATGCCCCCACAGACCCAGTCCCCAGGCCAGCCGGCTCAGCCTACTCCCATGATGCCTTACCACGCCAAGCAGAACCGCATTACCCCCATTCAGAAACCCTGTGGCCTCGACCCGGTGGAGATACTGCAGGAGAGGGAGTACAGGTACTCCAGACCGTTTAGGAAGCACACCGTCCTCTATCGCATTTAGTTTAAAGGAGAAGAGTATGGATAAATTAAATTTACCTGTCTGACTCTTAAGGACGACGGCACTTCAGTACATAGATTTAGAGCTTCCTTTGTAAATTAATTATTCTTTTCAAGGCTGTCAACTTTGAAGAGCAGTTAGCACTCACCCCAGAGTTTTTCTTGTGCAACACCTACCAATGATATTCAAAATAACATAATAATAACTCAATACTGTTTGCTCCTTCAGGTTACAGGCTCGTATAACCCATCGCATTGCTGAACTGGAGAACCTGCCGGGTTCTCTGGCTGGAGATTTACGTACCAAAGCTACTATAGAGCTCAAAGCCCTCCGACTACTTAATTTCCAGAGACAGGTATGCGCTATATTGCTACACATTTACACACTTAAAGTTAACAATGATCCATCTTTACCGTCACTGTGAACCGAAGACCTTTATAGCTTGTCTGCATTTTCAATGATAGTAATTCAGCGGGTGAGTTATGCTTCTGTGTGCACCGCAGCTGCGTCAAGAGGTGGTGGTGTGTATGCGCCGGGACACAGCTCTAGAGACGGCTCTTGATGCCAAGGCCTACAAGCGAAGCAAGCGACAGTCTCTCCGAGAGGCCCGCATCACAGAGAAACTGGAAAAACAGCAGAAGATCGAGCAAGAGCGCAAACGTAGACAAAAACATCAGGTAACGGACAAACTGCGAAGTCACCTGTGATGTTATTAAGAGTGGCATTTTTAACTGACTCATTTCATCTTCCTTTTCTGTGTGTTTCTCTTTATTGTCCTTCACCCGATCCAGGAGTACCTCAACAGCATCCTCCAGCATGCCAAAGACTTCAAGGAATACCACCGTTCAATCACAGGCAAACTTCAAAAACTCACCAAAGCCGTGGCCACCTACCACGCCAACACTGAACGGGAGCAGAAGAAGGAGAATGAACGTATTGAGAAAGAGAGAATGAGGAGGCTTATGGTAGGAATAAACCTTAATATCACCACAAACACACTCAGGGTTACACAAGCGTGCACATCACACACTTACAAGTATACAAACCCTCCTACACAGTTTATCTCCATCTGTTATCACAGGCTGAGGATGAGGAGGGCTACCGTAAACTGATTGACCAGAAGAAGGATAAGCGCCTGGCCTACTTGCTGCAGCAAACTGATGAGTACGTTGCCAACCTCACAGAGCTGGTCAGAGCACACAAAGCTGCACAGGCCCTCAAGGAGAAGAAAAAGAAGAAGAAGAAAAAGAAGAAGGTATGGAAAACAGTTCTGGTAGATCTGAATAGCAGCGACCTTTCTTTCTGATAATCTGTTCTGGGCTGCTTAAATGTTTCAGTGACTCACATACCTGCGACTCGGATGTGGTCTCTTCATGATTAGTCAACTTCTGCTTATGTTGCAGTTGGAGAATGCGGAGGGTCAGACTCCTGCCATGGGGCCTGATGGAGAGGTGAGCAGATACAGCAGAGATATAAATTACTATTTATATATAGGTAGTATCAGTCTGGCCACCCTCGAAAGGGTCTATAGATGGCAGACCACATTTCACTGGTATTATTCTTAGAAATATACACTTTTTCTCTGCGGTCTCCATAGAGACGTCAATTCAAAGCGTAGATCATATTTCACACAAAGCCTAAGGGGGTAATGTTCTGCTTTCTTTAAAGTTGTCATGGCAAAGAGTAGAGACTGCACAGTGTTAAAGTTTTATTCACTTCAGGGAAATGCCTCACTCATTCAAATCTTCATCAGGCACAAACAGCACTAACAAATGTCACGGTGTATACAGCACATATGGTGTGATTTGCAAAGGGCGACCAAACATAAAAGCCAATTATCAGGGAATGAATCGGTGAATAAATCATCAGTCACACATCAACAGCTCAAATGTTTCACATGAGAAACAGTCAGACTACACACCAAGCAGAGAATACAACATTTGCAATACAAGAAAACATGGACAGAGTACATTTTGCTAAATTATAAATAGATATTTAGTTGTGGCTAAACGGGTGTTGAATTGGCTCAGCAGCAGCATCACTGATGTAAAACTTCACCTCTATACACAGAATAACTATCTGAAGCTCAATCACATTTCCATTTGCCACTAATATATTAAGCTAAATTGTGCCAGCTCAACTTAAAACTTAACTTGCCTCCTCCTCTGGCAGCCTCTGGATGAGACGAGCCAGATGAGTGACCTGCCTGTGAAGGTCATCCATGTGGACAGTGGGAACATCCTGACAGGGGTGGACGCTCCCAAAGCGGGCCAGCTGGAGACCTGGCTGGAGATGAACCCTGGGTGAGACTGGATGGAAAGGGCAAAAGACTTTTACTTGAAATAGAGATGTTTACATGAATTTCTAGTCATGCAAGAGGCGTGACACTTGGTGGCTATCTGTTGATTTATTTTTTGTAACTGGAGGACTTACCATGTAATCTGTTACAGGCATAACGAGATGCTGATTGTAAGCATGTGAACACACTGAATATTATATTTCTAAAGTTAAGTTACTAGTGTGCTAAAATTCTAAATATTACTATAATAAATGCATACTATAACCTCTTAAAGTGTGTTAATGTAAGTGTTTTAAAGTATGCCAGTAGTATGCTAGCAAGCTAACTGTATATTAAGCAATGTAGAGCTAAGCATAATTTTTACATACACAACTTCACAGTACATGCAGTTTGCATGTTCTCCCTGTGCATGTGTGAGTTTTCTCCCGCATGCTCAGGTTAATTGGTAACTCTAAATTGTCCGTAGGTGTGAATGAGTGTGATTGTTTGTCTCTATGTGTAGTCATGTGATAGACTGGTGATCTGTCCAGGGTGTCTCCTGCCTTCACCCTAAATCAGCTGGGATAGACTCCAGCCCCTAGAGACCCTAATGAGGATTAAGCAGTGTATAAATAATGGATGGATGGAACTTCACAGTACCTGGCTTGCTAACAGCATGATAATTACGTACATGATAACTGTTCGTTAGTGTGCTAATCTTTGTCAACATATAAGCACTTCAGTCTTACCTCACATGCTAACAGTATTCCAGCTAGCTACATGTATGTTACTTTTATGCATTGCTAAATATCCCTGATGCAAACAGACTTAACAGTATATTTCTGCCCCACTAGTTGTAAGGATGAAGCAAATATTAGGAAGCAACATGTACCTGAGAAAGACTATATAATGGTATGGATTTTATTTTTATTTTTTGTATATTTGATTTCAACATTCTTTTATGTCTGTGCAGTTATGAGGTGGCTCCCCGCTCGGACAGTGAAGACAGTGAGGAGGAGGAAGAGGAGGAGGTGGGTTTTGTTGTAAGACATGTTTGAAACTACTTTTCAATATTACCTGGTCCATTGGGAGGAAAAAACAACTTTTCACTGACAAGCTGTTTGACAGGAGGAAGAAGAGGAGCCTCAGCCTTCTGCAGCACCAGTAGAGGAAAAGAAGAAGATTACAGACCCTGACAGCGAGGATGTGTCAGAGGTGGACGTCCGACACATCATTGAGTGAGTACATATGCAGACTACACCTGGATTCGGTTTAGTGTAATTTATGAGTCATTTAAACACCAGGAATTCATTTTAACATGGCATTGTCCTGTATGGTGTTTTGGGTAAATGATTGAATAACACTTAACATGTATTACACACAGGAATGCGAAGCAGGACGTGGATGACGAGTATAGTGGGGCAGCATTTGCTCGAGGACTCCAGTCGTATTACTCTGTGGCTCACGCTGTCACAGAGAAGGTGGAGAAACAGTCGAGTCTCTTGATAAATGGACAGCTCAAACAGTATCAGGTAAATGTACACCATCAAAAAGAGACATGAAGCAATGAGAAATTCTCATACCTGACTAATAATTCCTGTAGTGGTTTTAACTGAATCCCATTTCATAGTTTTGTCGTGTTATTTGAACATTTAGAAAAACTAGTAGCCAACTTTATTTGAAGGGTTCTATAAGTGATGAGGCAGGTTATGACTGTTTTAGTAAAATGTTAAATATCGGAATATTATTGCGCCACAGATGCTGAATTTTTATCTGTTTTAATTTGTTTTTACCTAAATGTGCTCCAGTTAACTCATTCTGTGCAGCTTGATTGTGCGGTAATGGGACAGCGTAAAGACGTCCTCTTTGTCCTTCAGATTAAAGGTCTGGAGTGGCTGGTTTCTCTTTACAACAACAACCTAAACGGGATCCTGGCTGATGAAATGGGTCTGGGCAAAACCATCCAGACCATCGCCCTCATCACATACCTCATGGAGCACAAACGGCTCAATGGACCCTACCTCATCATAGTACCCCTCTCGTGAGCTAATTGTCATTAGCTGTAAAAGTATCTTAGATGTTCACATTCTCTTTCATCTGTTTATCTAAAGAAACACTGCAACAACAACAAAAAAAAAGAAACGTTATTTTAAATGAATTGTTGAATGACATCTGAGCTGTCTCTCATTGGCAGAACTCTTTCTAACTGGGTGTATGAGTTTGACAAGTGGGCACCAACAGTTGTGAAAGTGTCCTACAAGGTGAATTTTTGCAACCACACCATCTAGATTTAATTTTTCTTTCTTATTGCATGTAAGCACAAAGTATGAAGCGATGCGTGTTCCTTTAATAATGTTGGAACATTTGCTTTTGTCATAAAATGTTGCAGTTTCCTTTATTTTAAAGTCATCTTTCCTCGTCTTTTAGGGGTCTCCTGCTGCTAGAAGAGCATTTGTACCCCAACTGCGTAGTGGCAAGTTTAACGTTTTACTCACCACTTATGAGTACATCATCAAAGACAAACAAGTGCTGGCCAAGGTAAGCTGGGGTGCACAGACACACACCGGCAAAAGGAGATGCACAAACACACCACATTAATCATAGTGTAATTTTTTCCCTCTACACATGTACACACAACAAGATTTTGCTGCTTTTTGTGTTTTTGTTTGTTATTCATTTGCTTTTGCTTGAGGTTTTGGTGTGTTTTTGTTTTTGGCTCCCTAAACCCTCCAAATTATCTAAAAATATTTGAGTCTGGCCAATCTGACCTCCCCCTGTGCTGCGTCTCAGTGCTCTCTCCTAGGTCCTGCAACACATTGACACGGCCCGTAAACCACGTCTCCCACTGTCCTCTGTGACCATCATGCTGCTATGCACTCATGTAGTCATGTAGGGTTCCTGACTGTGCTGACAGGTGGGTATTGTAGTTCAGGCAAAAGTTTCCCATGTGCTGGCTCAAGGCTGTGGCTTGGGACAGAGCCAGCTTTAGTGACGAGGACAAAGTGGACACCAAATCGTCCTTTTAAACACTTTCTGTTTTTGGTTTGGTTTGGTTGAGCAGAAGCCATAAGGCAGAAGTGTGGTACTGTGGCCTTATCCAGATGCTCTCTTCTCCTTCTCCAGATCCGTTGGAAATATATGATTGTGGATGAAGGCCACCGTATGAAGAACCACCACTGTAAACTGACCCAGGTCCTCAACACCCATTACCTTGCTCCACGGCGAGTCCTGCTGACAGGGACTCCACTGCAGAACAAACTACCTGAGCTGTGGGCGCTGCTCAATTTCCTTTTGCCCACCATCTTCAAGAGCTGCAGCACCTTCGAGCAGTGGTTTAACGCCCCTTTTGCTATGACTGGAGAGAAGGTGTGTGGAAGATTGTATGACATATCCTTGTAATTGTCTTTCTCGTCAAATAACTACATGAAGTTTCTCTTTCTTCTTCCCCAGGTGGATCTCAATGAAGAGGAGACAATCTTGATTATTCGTCGTCTCCACAAAGTGCTGCGTCCCTTCCTGTT